>NW_015113867.1:107815-179400 GCF_001443285.1 Poecilia latipinna | reverse complement strand
GAGGTGGCGGGCCGTAGTTTGGGGACCCCTGCCATAGAACATCAATGCTCCCACTTCACATTTAAGACAGTAGCACACACTTTGATCACCAGATGAGCCCAACTTCTTCAGATCTTTTGGACAGGAACATCCTGCCTCATAATTATCTTTCTCATATGCCAAGAAATCCACACAGGCACACTGCTGCAACTGTCACTCAAATACTGCAGCAATGACCCAAGAAGACCATGATTTAATTCCAGTTACATAACTGAGATGATTTCAGTGATCACTGTGTTCTGTTTCTGAATTGTTGTTTTGAGGCTGTGAAATGACAGTAGGTAAAGCTGAGCTGACGGAGCCCCTCTCTCCCTGTGCAGTACTACTACTCAGTGCGGATCTTCCCTGGTCAGGAGCCCAGCAGTGTGTGGGTCGGGTGGGTTACCTCTGACTTCCATCAGTATGACCCAAGCTTTGAGCTGAACAAAGTCCGAACTGTCACAGTTACCTTGGGAGATGAGAAAGGAAAGGTTCATGAGAGGTTAGTAAAGTCTCACACCTTGTCACAGATTTGTTGTTAAAGTAGCGCTGCTCTCCTGCCTCTAATAACTCCACCTCATCTAAATATGTTTTAGCCTTCATCAAGTCTAAATATGTCATACCAGTACTGTACATAGAAACCATTAAAAAAGTTTAATATTTACCAATTATTTCAGAAAGTTAAACTCATATTATGCACATTTAAATATACAGCTTAAAATATTTCAACCTTTATTTTTCCATGTGAAGTCTGCCCAAATCCTCGAATGGATTTTTTTCACAGTCCTGTTGCTGGTACACCTTTACCTCCCACACTTTTCCCTTTCACTCAACTAATTATGATCCAGTTGTAACTACTACTTAGACTTTTTGAGAAACTAAAGTTTTTACTGCCTATAAGTCCTGAATATCAAAACTACAAGAACTAAAGGCTTAAAATATTTCACTCTAATGAATCTATATAATTTGAGTTTTATTTTCTGAAATGAGAGAAAAAGTACATTAAACTTTTTATGGTATTCTAATGTTTTGAGCTGCTCTTTTAGGATTGGTGAGCAAAATGAGTAAAGAATAGAGCTAACAACCTATAAGAGTTCTATCCTTTTCATAGTTTATGATTTCTAGAATATACATAACCATGAAAGTTTTTGATTTAAAATTTCCTCAGCTATTTAGCTTTGTTGACTTTTTGCATGTTTACATTGGGAGATCTGTTTAGTTGTTTAGTTTAATGTGCAGAGGATGGAAAGGGGACATGCGAAGTCGCAGGAAAAGTAGCGCTGTTCTCCTGTGAATTGGCCTGTGAATGGCAGCATTGACAACTAATAACCTGCATATGGGTTATTGCAGGTAACCCATATACAATATGGGTTACCTGCAATGGGATTAAATGGGCACTGGTTCCTCAGGTGCCCGTTTAATCTGTTTATATTTGGCATGTGAGCCTAGATATTTTGGCTGAAGCTCCTAGATTCTCCATCCATGGTCTTTTCATCAGAATACAGCAAGAAAAGAGTCAATGACTGCATAGGCTGGCCTTCTGATCTCATTATAAATAGCCTGTTTCATGGTTTTAATGCTTCTGATCCACATGAAAGAAGTGTTCTAAAGAGAGGAAATGCGAGCCTTAAATAAAAGTTTTATTTTAACATTTATTTTAAAACAGGCTAGAAGGAGTTTTCATAGATTTCCTTTAAGCTTTGTAAGAATAATGTTTGAAAGCTTGTGTTGTTTATCATTTTTGTGTCATTGTAATAACAAAAAATAATTGAATTAATATTTTAGAGACTACATGATGAATGAATAATCTCTGGTTCACAGTCAGGCTCTACGCAGTCTCAGTGTTTGTAATCTTCTATCTTTCCCAACAGCTGGATGTTGTGTACAGCTAGGATGTGTTTCAATATTTATCCAAAAATCTGATCTGTTTTGTTTATTTAGTGATAACTTAAGTCATTCAGAAGTAAGAACAACAAGAATTTTAGTTCCTCTATACATTTGTCTGTTTCAGATTGTTAGTGGGGGGTTTAATCCTGATGTTAATCTAAAATTTCCTGTCCTACTAAATGTCCTGCAGCATAAAGCGCAGTAACTGCTACATGGTGTGGGCTGGAGAGAGCAGCAGCCCAGGACAGGGCAGGAACAATAACGGCCTGGAGATCGGTTGCCTGGTGGACACAACAAACGGCCTGCTGTCCTTCACAGCCAATGGGAAAGAGCTCAGCATGTACTACCAGGTACACACTGCGCACACAGTTCCTTCAACCAAATGTGTCTGCACCTTTTCAAATTTTTTCCACATCAAAAAGTTATGTTAGTGGAACTGGCTGTCGTTTTACTGTATAGTGAACACACATGTTGGTGAGCAACGTGGATGAAATCACGCTACATGTTGGAGGCAATGTTATGTGTTTCACAGTCGCATATTACCATTTTTATAGCACAATCAGGTGTTACCTTCAAGTCACTACACCAGTGCTCCTCCATTAGGCTGTTAACAGTTCTTAGGAACATTGAACTAAGAAGTAGCACCAGTAGAGGCTTCCATCTGCCTCAGCAGGCTGAAGGTTAGAGACCAGCAAAGAGAGATGAAGAAAAAGAAGAATAAATCAAGAAAACAAGTGATTAACATCAGGCAGAAACAGCGAGTAAATGAAATGGACAGTACACCATAAGTTGTCCTCCAACAGCCTTAGACAAATGAAGCATAACCAGTAAAACAGTTTCTGGTAAGTCAGTCTAGGCTTCACAACCACTTCATGCCAAAGGACAGGATTTCACCTTCAACATATAGAGGTTGAGGATTGTTTTCACTTTTGTCATAATTTTTTGTGGTACGTTTGGATGTGTATGTGTGTATCAATAAATAATAAAAAAAAAGGCAGACAATGTGCCGGTTTGAATGCACTAGAATTTGAATGGTCAGGAAAGCCTTGTCCTCTGTTAACAGGTGGAGCCCAGTACAAAACTGTTTCCTGCTGTTTTTGCCAAGGCCACCAGTCCCAACGTCTTCCAGTTTGAACTTGGCCGGATTAAGGTATGTGGGAATCCACACCGGCACAATCTGCAGGATGAATCCTTTTTTACTTTTAGGAGTGTATTAATTGTGCTGCTGTTGCAAAACATCCCCATATCATGATGCTGCCACCACCATGCTTAACTTTAAGGATGGTAAAAGTTCATCCAAATGTGACTCCTGACACAGAGTTCAGTCTTTGTCTCATCAGACCAGAGAATCTTGTCAGGAGTGTCAGGAATATTACCTTAGCACAGAGGTTCCCAAACTGTGGGGCGCGCCCCCTAAGGGGGGGAGGGGGGGAAGCCGTTTGGATGAAAAAACAAAACAAAACATGAACACTGTATGCGCTGGGTTTTTACCTTAGAATGGCCAACTCTCTGTTATTCCTATGTCAATTTGATATAATAGAGGCTTCCACACTTCCCATATTTGTGTCCTCTGTCATTTTTGTCAGCAGTTAAAACTGTTTAATCCGTTGCTAACATGTGGAAACCTGTTTTTCCGAGCCGCCTTTAAACGCAACATGAGCGCTACGACGCTCGCGCTGGGTTTCCACCCGTGAAGGAGACCTGCTGCTGCTGGGCGGAGCTACGTAGGTTTGTGTTAGAATCACGGCAGCAAACCAGCAAAACGCAAAGAACTTTTCAGTTTTTCCCTCCAAACTAATCGACTGAGTTGAGTAAAGCTGTTGGATGCAGGTAATGTTAGCTAAAAGATGACTAGCTAATATCAATACAGATCCTTAGGCTTAACAATTACCTTGTAAGCTACCGATGTTGGTGTCTATTTTCAGCTACGTACATTCATTTTGCCCCCAAAAAAGTCAATGCCTCCCCCGTCACACGCCTCGTTTCAACCAGACGGCCATTTGTAATCCATAGGGGGGGCGCAGAAGAAAAAGTCTGGGAACCACTGGCTTAGCAGAAAGACTTCCTAGGAAGGTGGGAGGAAGAAATATGTCTGGGTTTTTTGCTGGCAAACTTTTAATACTTTGTTTTTCTTTTTTTTCTTGCCTGTCTTTGGGTTAATGATGAAGCACAGAAAAATCAGCTAAAATGTAGTGACTGTAAAAGGTGACACAGAGGTTAAACCCTCTTGAATATAAAACTCAGTGACACAAACACTTTTCTGTTAAACATGCATCATTTTGAACTTTTTCTCCAACAGAGCATAATTTAGAAAGTACAAAGTGTATAACTTCTGGTCTAGTAGCATTGATCTATTTAACTGCATCTGGATCTTTGTGGTTGAATCAACCAGTAAATAAAAGTCAAAACATTCTAGTTTTTTGTGCTTGTTGTTTGAAATAGTTGTTTTTATAAAATATTACTTTAGAAAACGGTGACCAATGACAAAACCTCTAATTCAGATAAAAGAATAAAAGAAAATTTTCATCTTCATCAGCGTTGCCCAGGAAACATAACAGAACTTCTTTTTAGTTCAAGATGAAGGTGTGATGTGTTAATGCTGTTGTCCCACTTTGTGTGTGTCCTGGCAGAATGTGATGCCTCTGTCAGCCGGTTTGTTTAAAAGTGAGAGGAAGAACCCAGCTCCCCAGTGTCCCCCGCGCCTCCATGTCCAGTTTCTCACTCCAGTGTTATGGAGCCGTGTTCCCAACCACTTCCTCAAGGTATGTCGAGGAGATGGCCCTTCCATGTTTTTTTTATCAGATCAGATTTTCGAAATAACATGCAAAATTCTAATGTCATCTGTATATATTTTACAATATATTAAGCTGTATTTGAGAAGGTTTTCATTCTCAGAATATGTCATTTTGATTTCTTGGTTTTCTTCTTTTGTGTCTGAGACAATATCTACCACAGTTACTGTTGGCAAAAAAAAGTTATTGGAGGAAAAAAATCTAATTGCCCTGACAGAATTTGTTTCTTTGACTTTTTACTCCAAAAGTTATAGCTATGGTTGTACTTTGAGCTGAACAGTCTGCTTAAGAAAAATGTCAATATAATTAATACCAAGTTTTCAAACCTGCTCTAGATCCTACAGAGGAGCCAATAGACCCAAACAAAAAGAGGCTGAGAGTCTGAACTGGGCTCCTCCTGTGAGATAGGACAGTCCCTCTGGATGGATGGATAATTCAGTCACTAAACCATGTTTAAAGTCAGTCAAGGATTCTGACCTTTTTGGAACAGACATCCCATAAGTGAAGTGAACAGATGTACAAACTGGTGGCTCCTGAGGTTCCAGCTCAGGATCCCAGGCTGCTTTGGGGCCCCAGGGTCCTGGGTGTTTGGCTGATTGTTGAATACACTTGGCTGACCTGAGTTTTCCTGGACTTGTCCTGCTGGGGGTGGGTGCCCTGTGGGACTCTTGGCCCTGGTCTCAGCTGTGGGGGTCGGAGCGGGGCCAGGACAGGACAGAGTTTGTTGGGTATTCATGCTGCTGCTTCGGCTCCTAAAATATGGTCTTGGGGTATGGAATGATGTAGGAGTGCCTGGCTCTGTGCTGTGATTGTTCAGCAGGGGGCGGAGGGGCTTGACCTGCGTTGGACTTGGCAGAATTGGACAGGACTGTTTGGTGTTTGCTTTTTCAGGTGTTTACTAAAAAGTCAACACCTACAATCTGAGATGTTTTGTTTGACTTCCTTTTAATTCACATGTCAAGCTTGAATAATTTTGTCTTGTTTGTCCAGGTTTCAGCTTCCAGAGTGAATGATCGACATGGCTGGCAGGTGCAGTGTAGCGATCCCCTGCAGTTCATGTCTCTCCACATACCTGAGGAGAACAGGTGGACAGCCCTTGTCTAAAAAGCCACACTGGGATGTCAGTCCAGTTCCAGTCTGTCAGTGCTAATGCAGGTGATTGTGTTTGCCTCCCAGGTCGGTGGATATCCTGGAGCTGTCAGAGCAGAAGGGCTTATTAAAGTTTCACTACCACACTCTCAGACTGTACTCTGCAATCTGCGCCTTGGGGAACAATAGAGTGGCTCATGCTCTGTGCTCTCACATCGATGAGGCCCAGCTCCTACAGGCTATAGAGAACAAGTACATGCCAGGTAACACACACAGCATGCAGCGCACAGTCTGCGCCTGGAAGTTGTCTGCTGCCCTGCTATGCCTCAGGGCTGCCTTTGAGCAACATTTCATACAATATGAGATTCACTACCACCCTACATGTTGTAAACCATTTGCAGTTCTTCTAGATATTGGCTGAGAATCCACATTATTTCTCTTGGAAGTAAAACAATTTGGTGAACCTTTCTGGGCACCATATTAATACTAGTGGAGGGAATTAATAGCACTAAGTCGAAAACCATATATCAACAAAAGAAGCAACCTTTTCAAATTTAAAAATCCATTTTTCTGCTAAGTTATTGAACAGACATATGACCTCAAAGATATTTATTATTAATCTGTTCTTCAGATTCTTTAACCATCAAATTGGTATAAAGTGTTATTTTAGCCATTCAGTCCAGTAGCTTGCTACCATCAGTGTGAATAGCTTTGCTGGTAAGCTAACTGCTTTTAGCACACCTTGAACATAACAATAGTCTTCTCCAACGCCCAATCAGATTGGTTTAGAAGCAGAAATGATCCCCCAGTGGGCCGTGGTCCATCCCTGCTTTTTGTGGATGCCGCTTCTATTAGAAAATGTGATTAATGGTGTTAAAATGTTTAACCCGTTAACTTTGAGTTATTCATTACATTCATTTTAACACATTAAAGCCCTGGCTCTACTTAAAACAGCATCCTAAAGCTGAATCCATTCTAAACATTTAACACGGCTTCTCTCTGATAAGTCAGCATTTGGTGAACAATCATTTCTCTCAAACACAAGTGTGTTACAGCTTACACACCTTTATATCTGTTTACTACATCATCTGTTCACTTCCAAACAGATGGCTGGAATGAGTGAGCTTATTTTAACTTCTGTGTAAAAAAATACAGTCATGTTCAGGTCAAAGTTCACACAACACAGTAAGGGTACTCATGATTGTTTTTTTTTCTAATAGAACAAATAACATCAATAGAAATCAAATATCCAAACGTGGGGAGCAGACAAGCAAAATAAACATAAACTAACAAACATGTTGGTATACATTAAAAAGGGTACATTCAAAACAAAACACACAACATAGTCAATTGGTATCACAACAAAAATGAAACTGACTAATGTTAAGATTAGGATTTGCTTTTTTTCTTTTGATCTTGGCAGTTATTTTCTAATTTGAATTATTTTTCTATTCTCTAATTAATCTATCATCACAGATATTTTGAAAAAAGCTGTATAAGGGAGGGAAGAAAAAAAAGGAGGTAAGCAAACTAAGAATAAATAAATAAATGCATATGCCAGAATAAATAATAAATAAAGGATAAGGATGAAACACTATAAGTCCTATTATTTGGCTCTCTCAATTCCCTCCTCTCCCCTGGTCCTTGCCTCCGCCATGGCATTAATTCACCAACAATGAAATGTCACATAGAAATGTGGAATATATTTTATTGAAATATTCAGGTTGTTTTTTTTGTATTGCTGATTGTTGCTCCATTGATATCTGTTGTGTAAGTAGATCTAGCCATTGTGAGGTACTGATTTTTTCCCCTATTTTTCCAGTTAAGCAGTATTGTTTTCTTGGCTATAGTCGGGCCATAAGCAGTGGGGTTTGGGTCTGTTTGGAGTTTATGTTCAGTTCATCTAGATTACCAAGTAAGCTGACAGAGGGGCATAGTGGGATGTTGTGGCCAGAGATTTGAGACAGCTTGGTGATTGTTTTTTTCCAGAAGTTTTGTATTGGTGGACAGAGCCAGAATGCATGAAGGTGATCATCAGTCGCATTAAGTGTACACTGTGTGCAAATGTCTGATTCTATAAGTCCCATGACATGTATCTTGTGCTATGTGAGGTGTGTTCTATGGATTATTTTATATTGTATCAACTATATCTTGGTGTTGTTGGACATGCTGAAAATGAAAATCAATAAAATAAAAAACTTCATATTCTCACCCACAACTCAAACGCCCATATGGAATAATCCAGATTTCACTACAAATAAATCACCCGTCGGGAACTAAATGGAAGGAAAAAGGCATCACATACCTCCACCACATCTTTGATGATCATAACTTTCTAACATTGCAACAGCTTACTGATAAGTACAACATTGACAGGAAACAGTTTCTTCAATATAACAAATTAAAACAATCCATCAAATCAAAAATAGACATCAATAACTTTCACCTAGGACAACCAAACATCCTCAATAGCATCAATAATATCACAAAGTCTCCAAAATCACTCTCAAAACTATACAAAGTAATATATTCAACCAATAATGTGCCTCAAATTCCAATCACTAAATGGGAAAGAGATCTTACCATCCACACAGATAATCAGTTTTGGAATAATGTCTGCCATAACATTTTCAGTGGTACTCATGATTATGTCTGAAGATGCTTGTGTGCAACTGTGAATTCAGACAATATCTTTGTTGCTTGTTTCAGGAAGATTCTCCCAACACGATAAAGAGTAAATTAGAACAAGAAAAATTCCTCAGAACTAAACCTGTCCTGACTGGTTTCTGAATCAGTGACCCATTAAAAGCATGTCCTGGTATTTTGATGACTGTGTGTAATGGTCATAATTGAGCTGAACAGAATCTGGTGCATTTCTCTGCAGGTTTGCTTCGTGCGGGCTACTATGACCTCCTCATCGACATCCACCTGAGGAGCTATGCAACAGCTCGGCTGATGATGAATAATGAGTACATTGTGCCCATGACACATGAAACAAAAAGCATCACATTGTTTCCAGATGACCTGAAGAAGCATGGCCTGCCAGGCATCGGACTCAGCACATCCCTGAGACCCAGAATGCACTTCTCCTGTCCAAGCTTTATACGTGTGACTGAGTCCTCATGCCATGACAATGGAAACAGTGGACCAGGAAATTATTTCCAGTACAGTCCCGAATTCCCTTTAGATATTTTAAAAGTGAAAACTATTGAGATGCTGACGGAGGCAGTGCTGGAGGGAAGCATGCATGTTCGGGATCCAGTAGGGGGCAGCACAGAGTTGCTGTTCGTCCCTCTTATCAAGCTGGTCTACACCATGCTCATCATGGGAATTTTCCAAAATGGAGATCTAAAAAACATTCTCCAACTCATTGAACCATCTGTGTTCTCTGAACCAAGAGACGGGCAGGAAGAGCTTCCCAGAGAGCTGGAGATGCTGAAGAACGTGGAAACAGCCGGAAGAGGAGAGAATGGAGGGAGGAACCTGCCGAAGGAAGGGCTGCTGCAGATGAAGCTGCCAGAGCCCGTTAAACTGCAGGTGATCACCAAAACAAAAAAAAACACAAAAAACAAATTCAGGCTGTAAAAAATATGTGTTTAAAACGAGTATTTCAGAATTCTCAAACAGTCCAACTTTTTAAATTAGTTTTTATCAAGCTCCTCTTGTTACCAAATTCTTAATAAAGAGCATGAAAGTATAAAATATAAAAGTTGGGTGTAACATTTTTAGCACTAGTATTAAACATGAAGAACATAAAAACTCATTATATCATGTTTAGAGTCACTGTTTACTGCTGCTTAGTCTCTGCACAGCTGGACAGCAGGTATATGCTTCATGATCATGTGAAGTGTATAATAATAATCAATTTAATTTATTCATTTATTTATGTACCTATATGACTCATTATACTTTGTTTCATTCACTGTACTTCAAAATACACACAATGTAGTGTTTAATAACCATTATTAACATAGTGACATCTTTCAGTGGCTAAGGCGCTAGAACAGATTCCCAGACTTTTGTAATCATCCGTCTTTTGGTGAGAACTATGAAATGAAAGTTCCAAACTGGTGAGGAGTGAAAGAACCAGATTACAGGAACTTCCTTTGCAACTCTGTGTGATTAACAGCAAGATGTAGAACAGGTGTCTGTTTTTTCCAGGCTCACTGAAGCAGGAAAACACCTAAAACATGCAGGGCAGTGAGCCTTGGACTATACATCACTTTCAAACATAGAATGTCTGTGGATGGTGCTGACTGTTGTCCATCTGTGTGTGTGCGTGTGTGTGTAGATGTGCCATGTGCTGCAGTACCTATGTGACTGCCAGGTGCGCCATCGTATCGAGGCGGTGGTGGCCTTCTCCGATGACTTTGTTGCTTGTCTCCAAGACAACCAGCGCTTTCGCTACAATGAAGTGATGCTGGCTCTGAACATGTCTGCTGCACTCACTGCCAAGAAAACCAAAGAGTTCAGATCTCCCCCACAGGAACAGGTAGGAAAATCACCATGGCAACATGTCACGCATTGTGGTCTTAAAGTTGGAAAAGAGGGAAACCTGAAAACCATAATACTAGAAAAAACTCGTAGGCTTCATCAACATCACTTGAAATTTGTCCATTGAAGATTGAGGAAAAGAATTCCAGCCTGAAAAGAGACATCATCCTTCATTTCAAAGGATCGTTAGTTTCAAACATCAGACTAACTTTTCTGACAATCTGCTGGTTGCATGCTCCAAACTCGAAATAACACTTAGTTCAAAAGCAGCCAAGCCCAAAGGGAAACTTAAAAAACAGGATGAGCACAGAAGAAAAATTGTCCCAAATCCAAACCTTCATTTTGTTTCATATTAAATTAGTGTAAAGTACCACAAACTGGTTTATGATTATGAGAATAGTTATCATACTTTTGTATTATTTTCCAAGATCAATATGCTGCTGAACTTCAAGGATGACAAGCAGGAATGTCCCTGTCCGGAATATATCCGGGAGCAGCTACTGGACTTCCATGAAGATCTGATGAGACACTGTGGTCTGTCTCACACCCTCCTAGCAAACAAAACATTTTCATATTGACGAACTGCAATTAATGGTTGCATTGTGTGGGTCCTGTGTAGAGCTGGACGAGGAGAGAGGAATAGATGGGGACAGTGATTTCACCATTCGAGGTCGTCTCATGTCGCTGGTGGAGAAGGTGTCCTACCTGAAGAAGAAGATGGGCAGCCTGCCCAAGGAAAAAAAGGACAGGAAACCCAGTAAGGTTTAATGTAGACAGATCAGTAAACCCAGAGCGTGGTGAAGTGTTCCCCCCAAGTGTTTGACCACAGGGTTGGTATTTTATTAGGGTGCGCCCAAAAATCTCAACTCTGTGTTCAGCTTTTCCACCACATGTAGGGATTTGCTTGGAAGGCAAACAGTTCAGTTTTGGTCTTCTCTGACCAACACTTTTTCTTCCTCATGGTTTATGTCATCACTAAGTAGGTGTATGCTTTTGAAATTAACTTAATTTTGACAAAACCATGCAAGCACCACAGTTCACAGGTTAACATACAATAATTATTCATTTGGTTTCATCTTGCCTGTTGGTGCGTACCATTAGTACATCTTTGTACATTTGGAAATACAGCATATACAAAAGTATACAAGTTTGACATTATGTTTTGGCATCAGTCTCATTTACCTCTGTTCAGTTCCATTTTTTTCTCTTTCCACAGGTACCTTACAGCAGCTTATCTCTGATACAATGGTCCGCTGGGCTCAGGAGTCGGTTATAGAGGATCCAGAGCTAGTGAGAGCCATGTTTGTCCTTCTACACCGCCAGTATGATGGCATTGGAGGACAGGTGTGTCTGTCAGTCTTCTTTTACTAAATACTGGTAGAAAGTTAGAAAAAGTCCTGACGAGCCACAGGTTAACAACAAGTTAGTATTATGTCTATGCCAGTATCTATAAATGAAACTTCAAGTATTTCTGGAGAGACAGCAGTTTCAACACGGCAGTCATTTAGAAACACTAGTGCATTAGACATAAGAAAACCACAGCTTTTTATTTTATTTTTAACTTAAGTAGTCAAGTTTTCCCTTATAATTCCTTTGTTTTATCTTGTTTAATTTGTTTTTAAGCTCTTTTTAAAATATTTTTGACCTTTCTACAAAGCCCTTTGAATTGTCTTGTACATGTTCTTCATAAATAATATTGCCTTGCAGCTTACTTAATGCTGCTAATTGTTACACATCAGTGATAACTAGGGTAAAAACTAAGATAAATTTAGTTTATAAATATGATAGCTGGTCAATAAACAGCAACTGGGTGTAGTGAATCCCTAGCAACCAATGTGCCAGTTACATGAAAAGTAGATGTCTCATTGAGCTGGTCAGTTGCTGCGATACGTCACAGCATCTGCCATATTGAATGTTGTAGATCTGCCAGAAAGCTAATGAGGTAAATGGATCGAACTTCAGAAAGTGCCGTTCTACAAAGTATTTTAAGTTGATGCCTGACACTGACACATTCACACAGTAGAGTGATTATGGATCACTCTACTGCCACATCCAAGATGACGGTGACGTAACATAGAACTTGGCGTTCAATGAGGCGTCCACGTATTTATGTCTATGTGGATGTGTGTGTGGTCTGCACATCTGTTACATGTGTGCACTGTCTGTCTGACTGTTCAGGTTCGAGCTCTTCCTAAAGCCTACACTATCAACTCCGTTTCCATAGAGGACACCATCAACCTGCTGGCTGCCCTGGGTCAGATCCGCTCTCTGCTGAGCGTCCGGATGGGCAGAGAGGAGGAAAAGCTGATGATCAGAGGGCTTGGGTGAGGCCATGCGGCTGTCAGACTCTGAATTTTGACCTGGAATGACTTTGAGACTTTGCCCTTGGGAAACATGTTGACAGCATTATCCTGCAGAACATTTATTTAGCAGGTGCAGGGAATCTGATAAGGTGGCAGCCTCTCTTTGGGCTGCCACCTTATCGTGGTGGAGGGGTTTGAGTGTCCCAATGATCCTAGGAGCTATGCTGTCTGGGGCTTTATGCCCCTGGTAGGGTCACTCAAGGCAGACAGGTCCTAGGTGAGGAACCAGACAAAGTGCAGCCTGAAGGCCCGTTTGGATCTGGCGTTCCCTTGCCCGGACGCGGGTCACCTGCGGCCGTATGTCTTGGACACTCGGGTGAAGAGAGGTGCGGAGCTGTCCACTGACCACTACCTGGTGGTGAGTTTGCTCCGGTGGTGGGGGAGGAAGCCGGTCAGACCTGGCAGGCCCAAACGTGTAGTGAGGGTCTGCTGTTAACATCTGGCGGAGTCCCCTGTGAGTCGGAGCTTTAACTCCCATTTCCGGCAGAACTTCGAACACCTTCCGGGGGAAGTGGGGGACATTGAGTCTGAGTGGACCATGTTCCGTGCCTCCATTGCTGAGGCGGCTTATCGGGGCTGTGGCCCCAAGGTTGTTGGTGCCTGTCGCGGCAGCAACCCTTGAACCCGTTGGTGGACACCTTCGGTGAGGGATGCTGTCAGGCTGAAGAAGGAGTCCTATTGGGCCTTTTTGGCCTGTGGGACTCCAGAAGCAGCTGATGGGTACCAGCGGGCGAAGCAGCATGCGGCTCAGGTGGTTGCTGAGGCAAAAACTCGGGCGTGGGAGGAGTTTGGAGAGGCCATGGAGAAAGACTTCCGTACGGCTTCAAGGCGATTCTGGTCCACCACCCGGCGTCTCAGGAAGGGGAAGCAGTGCAGCACCAACACTGTTTATAGTGGGGATGGTGTGCTGCTGACCTCAACTCAGGACGTTGTGGGCCGGTGGGCGGAATACTTCGAAGACCTCCTCAATTCCACCAACATGCCTTCTGTTGAGGAAGCTAAGCCTGGGGATTCTGGGTTGGGTTCTCAGAGTCAGAGTCTGGGTTGGGTCCGCATTGCCGGCAATAAGTCGAGCTCGTTTCTGGTGAGAGTTGGACTCCGCCAAGGCTGCCCTTTGTCACCGGTTCTGTTCATTACTTTCATGGACAGAATTTCTAGGCGCAGTTGAGTTGTTGAGGGGATCCGTTTTGGTGGCCTTAGGATCGCATCTCTGCTTTTTGCGGATAATGTGGTCCTATTGGCTTCATCAAGCCGTGATCTGCAGCTCTAACTGGAGCGGTTCGCAGCCGAGTGTGAAGCAGCTGGGATGAGGATCAGTGCCTCCAAATCCGAGGCCATGGTCTTGAGCCGGAAAAGGGTAGAGTGCCTTCTCCGGGTCAGGGGGGTCGTCCTGCCTCAAGTGGAGGAGTTTAAGTATCTGGGGATCTTGTTCATGAATGAGGGAAGAAGGGAGCAGGAGGTCGACAGGCAGATTGGTGCAGCATCTGCAGTGAAACGGGCGCTGTACCGGTCCGTCATGGTGAAGAGAGAGCCGAGTCACAAAGGGATGGATGGATGGATGGATGGATCCAAACTGTTTCTCCTGGGCCCCCCAAGTGGTTTCTAAATAGCTGCCTGGTTAAACGATGTGTGTCAGCGAAGCGGGGCTGGGGGCTGGATTCTTAGAGACTCCCTGTTATACTCAGCCCCGGCTCCAGACGAACAGGACGGGGGAATCAACTTTTTTGGGGAGCAAAATGAATCGTAGCTGAACATAGACAACACCAGTAGCCTAAAAGCTACTTGTTAACAAGCTTAAGATGCTGTATTGATATTAGCTAGTCATCTTTTAGCTAACATTACCTGCATCCAACAGCTTTACTCAACTCAGTCTGTTAGTTTGGGGAAAACTGTGAAGTTTTTTGTGTTTTGCTGGTTTGCTGCCGTGATTCTAACACACCTGCAGCAGCAGCAGGTCTCCTTCACTGCCCACAGGTGTAAATCCAGCGTAAGCGTCGTAGCGCTTACTTTGCGTTTAAAGGCTGCTCGGAAAAACAGGTTACCACATGTTAACAACGGATTAAACAGTTTTAACTGCTGATAAAAGTGACAGAGAACACAAATATGGGAAGTGTGGAAGCCTCTACTGTATCAAATTGACATAGGAATAACAGAGTTGGACATTCTAAGGTAAAAACCCAGCGCATACAGCGTTCATGTTTTGTTTTTTCATCCAGACGGCTTCCTGTCCCCCCCCCCTGCAATGGCACGGTGCCCCCCCTAGGGGGCGCGCCCCACAGTTTGGGAACCTCTGCCTTAGGCTAACATGGGTCTTCATGTGGCTACAGTTTCCAAAGCAAAGAACACAAGCACTGTGTCACATCAGCCAAGTCGCTAAATAATGCACATGAAGGATAACTTTGACTAATATATTAGCTTTTAATTTGCTAGATTAAAATTGGAGGGGGAAAAAACAATTTGCCTGTCTTTAAAATATATTTAATATTAAGGGCTAACCTTACAGTGATGGAGTTTAATAACTTTAGCTAACATTAACTTACAGCAAGGTAGGATTGACTTGAATTGCTGATAGCTAACATTACAAAGAAAGAGAACATAGTCAATGTTATTTTCTCAAAGAAAATGTAAAGTTAATAAGACACATACCTCATATGTATTAGGTGTCAAACTTTGGCTTCTTTTTAAACAGGAGGTCTGGCCGTTATAACTTGTTAGGTTTGCCCCACAATATGGAAGATTTCTTCTTCACCAACAAACTGCACGCCTGTTCGTGGACTGCTGCCTCTCACTGGTGGAGATGGTGTATTGCACTACTTGGCCCTTGTGTTTAGAAATGGGGTCCATACCAACCGACCCCACACACGTAAAACTTTTATCATTTTCCACAGTTCTCTACGTTTGCCTCAGTCCTCGCACGCACAAGGGTTAAAACAGCCTTAAATAATGTTTCAAATGCTAAGTTCATAAGTGCTTTGTAGATATCTTGCTGTAAAACTTTAGGATCGATTAAATTAAGACTAAACAACATGGCAGAGCTTTATAATATTACTACATAAAGCTAATTTTTAAAGTTTAATCTGTAATACTTTTATAACAAATTTATGTCAGATCATGATTTCTTGGTTAATGACAAGTTGTCATAACAAAGACATTTTGAATAATGTCAACTTTGTATTAAAAGTGTCATTATTTACCGAATGACACTTTATGACAACAGTCATAAATATTCATGAAGACTTATTGATGTTCATGACAGGTGTTATGTCAATCTTATTCACACCTCGTCAAATAAAGTGTTACTTTGAAAAAGACTTGAGCTTCAGGACAACCACCTTAAACATAAAGCCAATTATAAATAGAACTCATTCACAGCAAGGACCCAGCACAGCTAAGGAGAATTAACACAAATTTTACACAATTTTTGCCAAGTATAATCTCACCCCAGTATAATATCAGGTCACTCCTAAAATGCAAAGTTGCCTTTTGTATTCTTTTGTTTGTTCTGTCTAGTTATTCCACTAAGATATGCTGCTGCCTTTCCAGCTCACTCTTGGGAAAGACATCTTTATATCAGTCTCATTGGCCAGATTAATTAAAGCTTTAATAATAAAAGCAAAAAAAAAAAAAAGACAGTTGCTGTGCAGAGGCAAGCAGGAATTTTAAAGAGAGTGTTTACTCAGTGTACAGAACTATGAGGAGTTTAGCATTGAAAGGGTTTCCTTTTTCTGCAGTGATATAATGAACAACAAGGTGTTCTACCAGCATCCCAACCTGATGAGAGCTCTGGGCATGCATGAGACGGTCATGGAGGTCATGGTTAACGTTCTCAGTGGAGGAGACTCCAAGGTAGACAGGCTGCAAAGCCTCAATAAGCAAATAAGTGTACATATGCGTAACTAGGAAGTGTTTTTTTTTTTTATGCACACACTTTTGTTTGTGGTTAAATGTGTTTACAGGAAATCACCTTTCCTAAAATGGTGGCCAACTGTTGTCGGTTTTTGTGCTACTTCTGCCGAATCAGCCGCCAGAACCAGAAGGCCATGTTTGACCATCTGAGCTATTTGCTGGAGAACAGCAGCGTAGGCCTTGGTAAGTAAGTATTATTAGCTAATAATACTTAGCTAATAATACTTAGCTAATAATTAACTGTAAATAGAATATAGAAAGTTACTTTAGGCTTTCCTGCGATGGACTGGTGACCTGTCCAGGGTGACCCCGCCTGTTGCCCACTGACCACTGGAGATAAACACCAGCACCCCTCTTGACCCCATTAGGGATAAGGGTGTAAGAAAATTGATAGATGGGCTTTAGTTTTCAGTAATTTCACTAGTAAGTACAAATAGACCAATAGCAACCAAAACTGTAAAGATATGAAATCTTGGAGGGAAGACGTTGCCCTTGCCCATTTAACACAACTTCTCCTTCTAACTAGAAGCAAGAAAACAAACTTACCTACAAGGAAAAAAGTATCAATAAGAACATTTGCTGGCTAAGAACAACACGGTATTTAAAAGGTATTTAGGATGAAATGGCCATGGAACGTCATCTACCAGATGGCTTAACCAAATCAGATAGATTTTTGTACATTTACATGAAAGACGAAACAATTTTGTCTAAAGGATCAGTGCATATCAAGGGTCATGGGGAAGCATGATGATGCATTTCAGCTCTGACATGTTCAGAAGGAAAATGTTAAAAACAAAATGTAAACGTGTTCTTTCTTTATCTGATGGTACCAGTGCTCCTGCTCTCCGTTCTTCTGTTCCTCATTTTTCCTCTCTTCTCTCAGCCTCTCCTTCCATGCGTGGATCCACTCCTCTGGACGTGGCTGCAGCATCAGTCATGGATAACAATGAACTGGCTCTAGCTCTAAGAGAACCAGAGCTGGAAAAGGTGAGTTTTACAAATGCACTCATATAAGCATCCATGTGTCCTCCTCCATCTACAATAAGTCCAATATATTATGGCTGTGAACTACCTGTCACTAACCGATTCAAGTAAGACTGGTTTTACTTTAACCAAATTCATCTCCCAACTAAAAATCTTGCAGCTTTCCCAAAGCCCTGTCAGCCCACCACTGGGTGCTCCCACTCAAATAAAATTAGATTAAGATAAAATAAGATAAGATATTCTTTTATTAATCCCGCAGTGGGGAAATTTACATTGTTACAGCAGTATAAAAAGCAAAACCAATATAAAAAACTATATATACACAGTAAAATCAAGTGAATATAGAAATACTAAAAAACAGTATTATTCGAAATATAAATAAATAAACAATTTCCAGGTTTATTGCCTGTAGTAGAGAGTGGTGAACTACTTAATTCAGTAACAAAACCAGAAATCTACTGTGGCATCATCATCCATTTGGAATATAGATATGTTTACCTGCCACAGTGCACTTTAACCTTTTCAGTCAGTTTTTAGCATCTAAAGTTTCTCAAGAAAAAATAAGCAGATGATATATTTTCTGTGATTAATTGATTTGCAATACATGAAAAATATCTTCAATTTGTCAAAAATAAGAAAAAGTCAAATTTTGAAGTTATTTTAACACGGAGGAATAAAACAAAATAAAAGCTGAAATCAGTTTTCAATAGTGTATTTAAATAACTGTATTCTGAATCCAGGTCAAAGGCAACTTCCAACAAATAGTAGTTGCCTCATTTTAAGCTAAAAGCTCTGAATTTAGCTTAAACAGAAAAAATGTGTCCTGGCCAAATTTGGCCCCTTTTTCAAAAAAACAGCAAAAATTTGGAAAAAAAAAAAAAAAAAAAATTAAGAACTTAAAGATGCTAAAGGAGCAAGGAGAATTAATTTCTGTAATTATTGCAAAGTGATCCATGAATCCAGAGCAGATAAAGAAATGGAGGAAACATAATAGCTGAAAACTAGTGGAACAGTCAGCATTGATCTTCAGTCAGAGGCTTCTTCAGAACCACTTCAGCCCAGTAGATCCTGGCTCACAGCTATCATCATCAGGAATGACTCTCTGAAAAAATGTGGAAGTTTTATAGTCATTTTTGTACTGGAATTTGAATAGCAATGTGGTAAAAGACACCAGTAACACACTTTATACATAAACTGCAATGAAAAAAAAAATTATTGTGACACTTTAAAAGGTGTAGCTTAAACCTTACATAAAATATTTTCATTGTTTTTCTACTTCACACTAAGTGGCAGAACAATTCGGATAGAATATAAACATGAAAAATGTGATGTAACCATTTTTTTCCTCCGTATTTTCAGTGAATAAATACAGTAGCGTATTTTGAGACCTAACCCTGTGCACACACTTTTCCATGCACAGAATTTCTCAATTGCTTTTTGATTTTAAAACTTATATTATTAGCATTTGTAATATTCTCTGTCCCTAATGCCAGTTTATTTCAGGTTGTATTAGCTATATTAGTTATATGCTCAGCTTTATTGACTGTATAGCTGAGCATTGTGTGACTGCCCTGAAGGTGGTGCAGTATCTGGCTGGCTGTGGGCTGCAGAGCTGTGTAATGCTGGTGCATAAGGGATACCCAGACATCGGCTGGAACCCTGTGGAGGGGGAGCGCTACCTGGACTTTCTGCGTTTTGCTGTCTTCTGCAATGGTGAAGGCGGAAACACTTTCATTACAGGCAGCTTTACTTGTCATTGATAAGTTTTTTGTAACTCTGTGCTTGTGACGTGAGCAGGGGAGAGCGTGGAAGAGAACGCCAACGTTGTGGTGAGGCTTCTTATTCGCCGGCCTGAATGTTTTGGCCCCGCTCTTCGAGGTGAAGGCGGTGATGGCTTGCTTGCAGCAATGGAGGAAGCCATCAGAATCTCTCAGGATCCTTCCAGAGACGGGCCATCTCCGGTGTCTGAGAGCAGCAGAACACTGTAAGACAACAAGCATTCATGTCCTGTGTTAATAATCATCACAGAAAGCTGTTAGCAGTTAATACAGCACGCGCCTTCTCTCTGGTAGTTACACCAATGTGCTTTAACATGACATCTAATGAAAATGACACAACTGGATTCAAACAGAAAAAACTTTTGGTTTTTACCTGTTTATGTCTAGATGTATTCTCATGCTTGCATAACACCTGTTATGTTATTGCTATAAATCAAAGTAACATTAAGCTACTACTGAGATGAAGGGTAAATGGTGTGATACTGCTGTGCAGCAGTGACATGCTGGATGAAGAGGAGGATGATACCATCCACATGGGCAATGCCATTATGACCTTCTACTCTGCACTTATTGATCTGCTGGGCCGCTGTGCTCCAGAGATGCATGTGAGTGCTTTAGACATGACAGAATATTAAACATGTCAGACTAAAACCTAGATGATTTTATTTCTTTAACCTATTGCCTGTTATACACCAGCTGATCCATGCTGGCAAAGGTGAAGCCCTCCGCATCAGAGCCATTTTAAGGTCCCTGATTCCCATCGAAGACCTGGTGGGAGTCATCAGCATCCCCTTCTCCATGCCCAACCTGGCTAAAGGTAGATCCAGCCTCAGCTCATATGCAGACAGCAGGAACAATAACTAGCATAACTCTACTTGGTCTGTGATTGCTTTGTATCATTGAGCTTCCATTTGAAGCATGTTTTTAAAGTATTTTAAAATGTTTTTAGACATGGCCTTTTGTTCCTGTGCTCTCTCAGATGGGACAGTTGTGGAGCCAGACATGTCAGCAGGTTTCTGTCCAGACCATAAAGCAGCCATGGTCCTTTTCCTGGACCGGGTCTATGGTATAGAAGACCAGAATTTCCTCCTCCACCTTCTTGAGGTTGGATTCCTGCCAGATCTCAGAGCTGCTGCCTCTCTGGATACTGTAAGTAAGCTTTCCCTCCAATCTCCCTCTGATGCTGGTCAGCCTATTACCTTTACATAAATTGAAGAAATATGCTGTAAGAGGCATTTCTTGGATAAAACCTTACCTGAATCAAATACATCAATATGAACAAATAAATAGTACTGATTTACTGGAGGTGACCTGTGAAGTACCACAAGGGTCAGTGCTGGGTCCTAAACTGTTTTTTACTTGATATAAATAATATATGCAATGAATTCAAGTTGTTAGACCACATCTGTACATGAATATGTGGGACGCATTCAAAAACATTTTTAACTGAAAATCTTAACAGTTCACACACCAAATATACCTTAATAAACATTAATATTCATGAATATATGCAACAGAAACAATCTTACCTCTATAGTAGAAGCTAGTGTCCATAGTTTTTTTTCTTGTCTCTGCTTTTGGGGGAATGTCCAGTTAGTGTCGAGGAAAATGAATGCCGCTCATTGGTTGGCTGCCTATTTGCATCACAGCAAATTTGGAAGTGTTCCATCAACTCCTACAGAGTTAAATTCAACATTTTGAAAGTGTCTCTATTGGTCCACTCTGGATGGTGTAGAAATTACACTTTTGAAAGTGTTATTTGTGACATAGTTGAATCAACACTCACAGTAGTTGAAATTAAACACACATCAGTGTTGATTTACTCAACACTAGTGTATTTTGTCAAAAGTTAACATTATGAACGTGTTAATGTAACACAGAATGGTGTAAAGTATATATTAACATAGAAATGTGAGTTTTGAAATACTACTGGCAGACTGTGCTGTGCTGGAGCAGGGGTGAAGCACAACCCACATATGGAGGCTCTAGTTTTCAATGCGGCTGTTGTGGGTTCGCTTCCCAGTCTTCCCCTTCTCTCATTACCCACTTTTTTTGTCAATTTACTACCAAATAAAAGCCACTAGAGCAATTAAAATCTTTTTTCCCCCCAGAAACTACTGGCCATCAATAATCCCCAAATTCATATTAAAAGACATTAGATGCCACTTGAATCTACAAAAACACCAGCACCAGTTGCAGTATGTAATCTACTTTTACTTCAAAACATCAAACAGCACTGACAGCAATATACAACAAAGGTCATACATTCATGGTACTTTGCACTGAAGGAGAAGTGTGCTTTGAAAGTTCATTGGAAGTGACCATGGATGGTCTTGTGATCACTGATGGTGAAGTGTCTTTGGTGCTTTATTTTCGCCAACATGAAGCGGGAAGACTTCCAGCCTGGAAGGAAAAACAGGAAATTTCTGTTAGCCTTTGTTTGTTTGCAGAAACATTAGGATAATAAATAAATATTTTAAAAAGTAGTGTGAGCAAAACTAATCAGACTCACCTGTGTGTGTCACCATCATATTCATTTAAATTACTCTGCCCACCCGGTTTACAAAATAAAGCATAAAAAAAAGTAAGAAGTAATTACTAAAGAAATTAGTCAGCTTATAGGAAAATTATTGGACAGCATTAAAAGTCGTGCCAACCTGTCTGAAGAAATGTGTTGGAGTCATCATAACAGGCTTCAATCACCAACATGACACACTGACAAAGAAAAAACATTTAGGCAGTTTTGAGATGTGCCACAGGTACAAAACACCAGAGTCAAATGGCTCAATTGCCTCCTCACTGCGTAAATATGTTCTCCAGAGTCCTGCTAATCACCTAATTATTCTATTCAGGTGGTGCAGCAGCGGCACATCTAAATGTTGCAGGACAATGGTCCTCCAGGACTGGAGTTTAACACCTGTGGCTTAGATCAAGCCAACAGTCCAGCACAGCCACTCCCCCATTTTGCAGTCTACAGCCAAAAACTTAGAGAAAACGACCCCGCAGCTACATAATGTTAACTCAAACGGCCTCCAGATTTTCCTGACAGTTTAATGTTCGGTTAAGATAATAAACAGTCGTATATACCGTGATATCCAAACAAATAAACGTACGTTAAGCGAACTATGTATATGAATCGATACTCTTGCGTAAACGGAAAATTAATGCATCCATAAAAAATAGTCAAAAACATGATCATTTTAACATGAAACTTGCCTTGTTAAAATAAGCTCCAGACAAGACGCCATACTGCTGCCTCCGCTCCTCAGGCAAACATGTGACGCAGTAGCGAACAAGACGGCGTCGGGAGGGGGGCGGGGCTAATGACCGGGCCCAAATAATAAAGCTCATGATAATTTAACTTTACCACATAGACATGCCCGCAACAGCGGAGCTAACAAGTTTCATCACCAGAGAGAGCAACTATGTCATTCTGAAGTCCATCTGACATGAAGTACAACAAACCAAGAGAAGAACAGAAACATCAGGCTACTGGTCACTAATGATGAAACAACACAAATTCAAAACATGTTAACGTAATCGGTAGAAATGCTCTAGCTAGTTTGCCATTTGTTGCAAAGTGACTGATGATGACGTTGGTGACAAGTTTTATCCAGAATGCACCTGGAGACAATAAGGACGATTCATTTGTAGTTTTGTGTGTCATAAAGTTAAATATAAGAGTGAAAATAAAGCCAGTCATGTGGCACAACATTTTATTCAATATTTTACACCCACTATGTCACTAAAATCAGTCAGTCTGGTAAGGTTTTTAGTAACCATGAGTCAACAATGGGGAACCCTACTATAGAAGCTACTGGGGCATCTTACACAGTTTTCAACAGGAGAGCGCTCTCCTTTACAATTCGCATCAGATGTTATAAAGAAAATATGGATCCCTGAAGGCATGTTCTTTCCCCTGTGTGGCCCCCTGTAGGTCAGGTCGGGGTCCTGCTGCAACCCCCACCCTACCTGTAGATCCTTCTCTGATGTGATGTCACAAATATGTTACAATTGTGGGAGAAACTGTCTGATGTTGATTTCTTAATCAACACCAGATTGAGTGTTGAGTTAGACTGTTGGAGTTAATTTAGAAATCAAAACTGGACTGGATTGCTTTTTGTTTAACTCTTTGGAACTCTTTAGTGAGTGTTAGGGAAACTAACACTAACACTCATGTTGTTGAATTAACACTGTATTTTTAACATACAACACTCGCACTGGAAATCTAACACTTTTGAATTTGCTGTGCATGTCAAGTACCATTGTGCACAGCTTCCCAAGCTGCATTTTCTTACAAATCTGCAAATAGGCAAATTTTCCACAAATAATTTGGAGTTCCTTTGCAGATAGCAGATGCAGCTGGTCGACTTAAAGATCAAAGTCTACACAGTTAAACAGAAAACTGGATGTTTCCTTCTCGCTTTTTAAAGATGTTTCACCTCTCATCTTTCAGTGATGGCTGAAAGGAAGTTCACATTTTATTCAGTTTAGAGAGGAGGTATTTTTTCAGACTGACTATTAAGGTGTTGAAATGTTTTGAACAACCATGAGATGAAGTCCAACTGCCTTCTGTTTGCTTTGGATGAATCAGCTTTGAGTGGAAAAGAATCCTAACCCAAATACTAAGTAAAAAAACTCATTGACACTGCAATGCTGCAGTCTCCATAAGGGTCATCAAATGTACAGCTCATAGCTGATGTAGACTTTTTAAAAAAAATGTTGCACCACTCACTGTGTTGGCCCTGTCCTGCTGTGCCAGGCTGCCCTCAGTGCCACAGATATGGCCCTGGCCCTCAACAGGTACCTGTGTACAGCGGTGCTGCCCCTCCTCACCAAATGTGCTCCTCTGTTTGCGGGGACTGAGCCGTTCGCCTCTCTGATCGACTCCCTCCTCCACACGGTGTACCGCCTGTCCAAAGGCTGCTGCCTTACCAAAGCTCAGAGGGATGCTATAGAGGAGTGTCTGCTGGCTGTTTGTGGGTAAGCTAATAAGTACAGTCTTACACTGACACTGGCTCTGGAGTTGAAGCCATATTTCTTGCATTTGTCAGGTTTTATAGAGACATTTCCTAAAACTGTATGAGTGTGAGAATAAATGGCCACTTCCTGTGTGTCTCCCTGATGTAATGAAGTAAGCTGAGGCCTTCAATGATGCAGCACCTGCTGAGGAGGCTGGTGTTCGACGTTCCCCTGCTGAATGAACACACCAAGATGCCTCTGAAGGTGACAAGCCTCTCTTTTCTCATCCTTACTGCATCCCCAGAAGCAATATGGAGATGGAATAAACCACTGTTTATGACATTAGTGTAGTTTTACTCCTATGATGTCGTAGGGTTAGAAGAAAAGGCAAAGTATATTTGATTTTCTATAGTTTTCATAATTCAGCCACTTTGGCAAAAAGTTCACTTTCACCTCGTTGCCTCTTTGTTTAAAACAAACACAATGGTTGTTGAAGTTGCATTCAAGGAGAAGGTGAAGGCGAGCTGTTCGCTAATGAAGCGTGTTACTTTTCCAGCTGCTGACCAATCACTATGAGCGCTGCTGGAAGTATTACTGCCTGTCTGGAGGCTGGGGCAGCTTTGGAGTGGCTTCAGATGAAGAGCTTCACCTCTCCAGGAAACTGTTCTGGGGAATATTTGATGCTCTGTCCTGCAAGGTGTGACCTGACATTTCCTTTTGTCCTTGTTCCCTCACCAAAGCAGCTATTTTATAGTTTGTTCTGTGTGTATTAAGTGATAAGAACTGTTTTGTATACTCTTGTTATGGAAGCTACATCAAAACCACTGTATTTATTGGAACAGTTTTCTTCGACTCAACATGTGAAAGGCTGCAAGGTATTAAAATGTGCTTCACTGTTTTATGTGGATCAAACTATACACACATTTTATGTAATTTGTGCATTGTAAAAAAAAAAAAAAAAAGACTAATTGGAGATTATTTAAGTCTTCCAAAATACTTCAATAAGTTTCTATGACAACATTGAAACTAACAAAGATACAAGGAAGCTGACATTTTTGTCATTGTTTTATCTCGTGTGAGTATATGAATGTATGTGTGAAAAAGGCGAGTAGCTGTGTATTTTGTTTCATGTGAGCCAAAGGAAATGATTCTGTGTTTAGATGGTCTCAATGACGATGTGTGCTCCTTCTTCTTTCCAAAAACCTCTCCATTACCAGAGGTTCTTCTAGCCAGGTAGAACAGATGGCTGCTCATTTACTCTAGTTTACACTCGCTGGCCACTTTATTGGGTACACCTTGCTAGTACCAGGTTGGTCCCCTTTTGCTCTTAGAACTGCCTTAATCCTTTGTGGCATAGATTCAACAAGGTACTGGAAACATTCCTCAGAGAGTCTGGTCCATATTGACATGATAGCATCACGTAGTCGATGTGGATTTGTCAGCTGTACATCCATGATGCAAATCTCCTGTTCCACCACATCCCAAAGGTTTTCTATTGGATTGGGATCTGGTGACTGTGGAGGCCATTCGAGTTCAGTGAACTCATTGTCGTGTTCAAGAAACCAGTCTGAGATGACTGGCGCTTTATGACATGGCGCATTATCCTGCTGGAAGTAGCCATCAAAAGATTTATAACCTCCACTGTGGTCATTAAGAGATGGACATGGTCAATACTCAGGTAGGCTGTGACTAATGGGCCCAAAGTGTGCCAGGAAAATATCCCCCACACCACTGCACCACCACCACCAGCCTGAACCATTGATACAAGGCAGGATGGATCCATGCTTTCATGTTGGTGATGCCAAATTCTGACTCTACCATCCAAATGTCGCAACAGAAATCGAGACTCATCAGACTAGGCAACGTTTTTCCAATGTTCTTTGTCCAATTCTAGTGAGCCTGTGTGAATTGTAGCCTCAGTTTCCTGTTTTTAGCTGACAGAAGTGGCACCCGGTGTGGTCTTCTGCTGCTGTAGCCCGTCCTCCTCAAGGTTCAGCGTGTTGTTCAGAGATGCTCTTCTGCATACCTCGGCTGTAACAAGTGGTTATTTGAGTTACTGTTGCCGTTCTATCAGATTGAACCAGTCTAGCCATTTTCCTCTGACCTCTGGCATCAACAAGGCATTTGTGCCCACAGAACTGCCGCTCACTGGATATTTTCTTTTTCTAACCATTCTCTGTAAACCCTATAGATTGTTGTGTGTGAAAATCCCAGTAGATCAGCAGTTTCTGAAACACTAAGACCAGCCCGTCTGGCACCAACAACCATGCCATGTTCAACGTCACTTAAATCACCATTTTTCCTCATTCTGATGCTCAGTTTGAGTTGCAGCAGATCGTCTTGGTCATGTCTACATGTCTAAATGCATTGAGTTGCTGCTGCAACTGATTCGACATTTGTGTTAAGAACGTGTTGGACAGGTGTAGCTAATAAAGTGGCTGGTGAGTGTATATTGAAGTGTTTGAGTTAGTGGAGACTAATTCTTGCAGGATCTCAGTCAGATAATGTTTTAAATGTGCAATAGAAATAAACTTGAATTTGACTCATTCTTCATGTGGTTGCTTATCTTTGAATCATTGCTAAGGTCAATGATTCAAAGCAACTGACTGGGTTTCCTTTAACTATACATAAACTAACAAAGGAATCCCAGCAACAAACCTCATCTATAAATAAACAACAACGTCACTGAAGGTAATTTAAATAAGCTGTATGAAGTGGCAACCGCAGCCTGGGATGGACTGCATCTGTGAAGTGCTGAATCCAAACCTGAATGAACACCTGTGTTCCTGTGTTTTAACGATGCAGCGTTATGACCAGGAGCTGTTTAAGCTGGCACTGCCATGTCTGAGCGCGGTGGCTGGTGCTCTTCCTCCAGACTACATGGAGTCCAACTACATGGCCCTGATGGAGAAACAGTCCTCCATGGATTCAGAGGGAAACTTCAACCCACAACCTGCAGACACCACTAAGTATGTAACAAGACTCTACTTACTATGTGCTGCTGCATTTATAGTCCTCTCAGAAATGTAACTTGTAGTATCACTTCTGCTGACTGACAAACTGTTGTTTATACATCCTGTTTTTGTCTTTAGTGTAACTGTTCCTGAAAAGCTGGACTATTTTATAACCAGATATGCTGAGCACAACCATGAGAGGTGGTGCATAGAGAAGGTGAGAAGACAAGAAGCCTCAAGATGTCCTAAAGTTAGATTTTATCTATTTATTTAAACTATACACTTTTTCTTTCACTAAAACAACTAACAGTTCATACACACTATCATACCAACACTGTGCACTTTATTAAAAATGTTATTTACACAGCATCACTCATACCCAAGGCAATCCAAAGTATCATACAGGAAAGACAGACTGAAAATAGCAAAGCATAAAAGAAAAGAAAACATGTTATCAAAGCCATTAAAGAAACAAATGTTGAAGCAGTTTATTAGTCAGATTGTTTGATCAAAAACTGCAAAACAGTAACATGTTTTCAGTCCTGATTTACAGGAACCAACAGAAACACATGCAATGTCTTCATCTTTTAGGTTCATTGTTTTCAGTCGCCTTGGTTTCAGAAACGTTGTAGATCATTTCTCAGCAACAAGAACAAGAATGAATGTGGTGGTGTCATAGACAGGGTGGAGTCTCCCTCACCACGTCACCAAGGCTGCATGTCTGCAAAGCATTGGTACAGAGGTGCAGGATGGGGCTCAGCACAAGTGAGATGTTTACTGTTTTTAGGACTGTTTTTAGGAGTCCAAAGAGAGGTGGTGGACTTTTGTAGCCGAGGGAAAAGGTCAGTGCTTTCAGGCTGAGTACAGTTGATTGTAAATAGAGAAATCATCAGAGCTGTGCAGATCATCTGCTACAGATGAGAAATCCCCCAACAAGTCCACCACCTGGCTGAGCTCATGTATCTGCAGTCATGGCAACGGAGAAATACAAAATCAGGGTATGAGTAGATTACATCAACAGAGAGTTGTTGTAAAATACCGATAGGTTTGATTCACTGATTTATTTTTTTTATGTCTACCATCAGTGATATTACCAACAAACCAATATTCTATTCTTGAATGACTTCATGTTTTTCAGTTTTCCCATGGCTGGACATATGAAGAACACCTGTGTGAGAGCAGTAAGACCCATCCCCTGCTGAAGCCGTACAAAGCTCTGTCTGAGAAGGTGCTGCTCGCTTTCCATCCCAAACCAATCATGTCTTTACTGTGAATCTACAGCAACTGTACAAAAAACATCACATTTCAGTTTCACATTTTTTTTATTCTTAAGCTCTTATAAAACTTTGTCAAATATTTTTAGTTTTTTGATATTTGGTTTGTTTAAGCAGTGATCTATAGCTAGCCTGTAACCTTGCAGGACAAGGAGGCGTACTGCTGGTCTGTCAGAGAGTCTCTGAAGACGATGCTGTCATGGGGCTGGAGCATCGACAGAAGCAGAGAGGGAGACACCGCCACCCTCCACAACAAATCCAGACGGATATCACAGGCCAGCCAGGTGGTCTAGTGGAGCAATTCATTCATTCATTAAATCATGCTAACCCGGTCAGTGTGTGAATGGGAGTGGTGATTATGTAGATGATTACAAAGGTCAGTATAAACACTGCATGGGTCAATGAAGATCAAAGGTTGTGCAGCACCATTACTTAGGTATAAACAATTAAAAAAATCAAATAATGATAAACCATTTGGTTCAAACCTCCTTATTTGGTGATTGTCGACTGAAAAAGTTTGCATGGATTACACACAATATTCATTTTGTGCAGCAAAATAATGCGCCACAGTTTTTTTTTGTGTATCATTTCTACACATGGCCCCTGATGTACTTTATATCATTATAAGCCTGACAGTACGATTACATTATTGCCCGTGAAGAGAAACTTCTGACCAGAAGGCTCTGTGGTCAGAAAATTCTTCGAGTGGTTTGTGACATTCTGCCCCTAATGTCCACAGCTGTCTTTTGAAGGAGCTCCAGCTTTCAGCCCAAGACCTGTTGACATGAGCAATGTTACACTGTCCAGAGATATGCAGGTAAATACGTTTCTCTAAATAAACCCTGAAAGTACAAAGCTACAGTAAACATGTGTAAATAATTAGTCACAGGGGTTAAACCTGTGTCTTAAATTAAAAATAAATGTTACACGATTCACTGGTGTTTGCAGTGTAACGCAACCACACATGATAATCATTTTGTTTTTCCAGTCTATGGCTGAGCTGCTTGCTGAAAATTATCATAATATCTGGGCAAGACAAAAGAAAATGGAGCTAGAAGCTAAAGGTAACAAGCAGCACAACACAGCCACACCACCACAGCAAGGCCTCCTGATGTTCAGATGATGCCTTCTGTTATTTTAGTCTGACATTCATTTACCTTCCTAAATATTATGCGTAACTGTCAATGCAATATTCATTTTAGATTGTTTTTAATATTCTACCACAGCCAAACAAATAAGGGTCAGTTACTTAGAGTGGTAGTGAGAGAAGGCCTCCCCCAAAGTAAAGCTCTGCTGTCTTTAGAAAGACATCCTCCTCATGTTTGGCCTCCAGATCTTTTCAGACTGTCACCAAGGTATAATGAATAACTTGAATAAAAACTTAGTTCTCTTTGGGTCTTTTTGCTGCTCTAGATGAAATGGTTTAGGGTTTTTTGTGTGTTTGCTCACTGACATCTTCAGGTGGAGGAAGACATCCTCTTCTAGTTCCCTATGACACGCTGACTGCCAAAGAGAAATCCAAGGACCGAGAAAAAGCTCAAGACATTCTCAAGTTTCTCCAGATCAACGGTTACATCGTATCCAGGTAGAAGCATGTCCATTCTTCCTTGGAGGCTGGTTAGAAGCTCAGTGAAGTATAGTGATATCTATTCTATATAGATTGAATCTTTTTGAGAAAAAATAATCCTTCCTGCATCTTTGGTGTACATGCACAGTCTAATAATACATTTTGCTGTGGTGTTTGCTGGAAAATCATCTGAGCTTCTTAAACTGTTAATCCCCAGTCAAATTATATCAATAACTGCTACAGCATGTATGAGCAGGCTATGTCTGTCCATACCTAGCCTTTGTTGGTTTCATCTCACTCATACAGTGATGAACTGCAAGTTTAACTAGCCAAAGAAAATATGGACAATGGATTGATGAGAACAGGGCCCGCTTTGTGCAACAGAAAATGTTTCAAAGAGGTTCTAGAACTTCAGGATAATTTGTAGATTAACTAGGTCAGGAGCACTTCAAACAGCCCCACGCTAAGGTAATACAGTAAATCTTACACTTAATATACAAACTTTTGAAATGGCAATCTTTTGGAGTTCTGAAGAAATTTGCTGCTTTTATTGTTTTCTGAGACAATTCAGGAAAAGCTGGATTATTGGAACTTCAATTGTTTGAATCTGCTACTTACTGACACTTCAGCTGACATTTGTTATTTAGCTACATTTACTTTAGAATGTGTCAGTGTTGGGTCAGTGCATGCTCTACCTCATAGCTCTGGCTGGAATAGAAGAGACATGCTGGGCTGTTTGAATCTTCTGTTTCAGAGGAAAGAAGTCTCCAGAGCTGGACACTCCAGCAATTGAGAAGAGGTTTGCCTACACCTTCCTCCAGAAGCTCATCACATATGTAGACCAGGCTCATCAGCATATGATGGAGTTTGGTATGATTCTTCAGTTGTTGCCTACTTATGAAATATCACATGACCCCTGTCATCAAATGACAGTCTCAACCATGTTATGCAGCTGAACCCCCTACCAGATCAGCTTATAGACACTAACCACGGTAGGAAAACATGGGAGCTCAGTTAGTCAGAACACCGACCCACACCTCCAACAGTTTCTACTTATACTGCTGGGCTGGCAGCAGTTCATTACATATGAAAGTCTGCAGAACTTTAAAATGAACTTCTTACAGCTACAGTCCTGGACATTGTTGTCAAGAGAGACGGGTTTAATTTCTAAAAATCTACAATGCATTAGGAATAACTTCCTGTTTAAGTGATTGATTATTGATATCAACTAACATACTAGCTCTGTGTTATACATTTAAAACCAGAAGGCCATATGCACTGTCTAAACATAAGCATTATTCCTCACTGTTTGACAACAAATCAGACTGAAAGTATAATTTTTTAAAAATAGAAATTATTTCTATATCCAAGGTACTGGACACATGAGTTTTTCTAAAGAGTTCTTATTACCTTCTCTAAATTGACAAATTGAGGAAAGTGTTTAATGCATGTAAATGTATGCAGATCTCACAGTTTGTTTCTGGTCTTTTTCACTTTCAGATGTGGGAGCAAAGCTGAAAGGAGGAAAGATTCCTCATGAACAGCAAATAAAGTTCTTTGGAAAGGTCACACTTCTTATAGTTTGTTTTTATTCAGTTATGATTTTTATACTATTTTTACACTTTGCTGTGTTTCAGAAAGTCCTGATCTCATCCCCACAAGAAATTTGTCAGTTGATGAATTATCAATTATTGGCCAATTATCAAATGGAATTATTAAATGAAAAATAATTCTCAGATGTATTTCAAAGAGAAGTTTGAGTTGTAAGTCATTTTTCTTGGAAATTCTTGGAAAGCAGAAATTCCTTTATTTCAACCTCCCTTCTTGCTGGTAAATACCACCGTAAGTTTTCAGTCTAAGTAAAACATCAGCTCATCATGTATTTATTGCTGAATACTTTAGAAAGGTGGATTTGGACAGAAATGTAATGATTTAGAATGTGTCAGTGTTGGGTCAGTGCATGCTCTACCTCATAGCTCTGGCTGAAATAGAAGAGACATGCTGGGCTGTTTGAATCTTCTGTTTCAGAGAAAATAAGTCTCCAGAGCTGGAGGTACATATTAGGTGATCAAAAGTAGTGTGTGAGAGCACTGCTGGTCATCATTCGAGCTAACTGTTTGGGAAAAATAGCAACAATCTGTAGTTATATTTAAAATGATGCAAAAACCTGGGGTGTTCAGAACAGTGTTGACTTGCAGGGGAGGAACAGAAAGATCCTCCAAGCCCTAACCCACCCCAGTAATGTTCTTGTTTGATTAATAGATGTATTTACACTGTCTGTGTATCATTTTACCACCAGGTTGTTTTGCCGTTGGTGGATCAGTACTTTAAAAACCACAGGCTGTACTTCCTGTCCACAGCCATTCATCCAATCAGCAGTGGAGGCCATGCCTCAAATAAGGAGAAGGAGATGGTGACTAGGTAAGAACCACAAACCCAGCTAGCTTCAGACTGTGTTGGAGCAGAAGTATGTTCCACACTGAGGAAAGTCTCACAGCACCTTGTAAATGATCGTCTGTACCTCCAGTCTGCATTTCCACATCTTATCTTTATAGTCTTCTTTTTACTAATTCAACTTTCTCATCCCAATTTTGTGAATCTTTTCAGTCTTTTTTGCAAACTTGGAGTTCTTGTCAGACATAGGATATCCTTGTTCGGTAAGGCTGCTTGATCCCTTGCTCTAAAATGCTTCTGTTACTGTTTTGCCAACAATCTTCTCTTGGTTTGATGGAACTGGTGTGTTGCTGTTTTTCTTGGCATGCCATCACCTTCTAAATCTGCTCAATTAGAACAAAGTAGGAATCATGTACATATTAGGTGACAACGCAGTTTACTGGATGGTAAATTGTTCCAGTAATTATTGCTATAAATGATACTATTGTTGTTTTGAGACCATCTTCAAGCAATATATTGATTGTGACAGAATAATGCAAGTTTACCCTCTGACAGACCAATAACCTTTTGTAAAATGATTTAAAACTAGAACTTGAAGAAATTTTAAATATCCAAAATAAAACACAACCAAAAGCATTAAATAAAAGGGAAATAAAAACCACCTTCAGCTGAAACTAAATAGATTATGATATCTATGTCAATTAAATAGCCCTTCAAAAATATGAATCATCATACTGGAAATGATTGAACTCATTTTAATTTACCATGTAATGATGTGATCAATAGCACTGTGGCTAACATTTGGCTAACATTTAATTTTCATACTTTTGTGCCCAACCTTTGGAATCTCTAGCGGTCATTGTCCATATCAGTATTAGCATAGCACCCACACATGGAGAGATCTCTCTTATGGTGCTAAAGGGCACCAAGGATGGAAGCAACAACCCCATCAGACCTCTGACAGGCTGGGCTGCCTCAGCTGCTTATTGCATCTACGGTGCCTTGCTTAGAGGCACTAGATCAGTATACTGACCACCACTGCTCTGTAGACTGTTATAGGATGCTGGTGGTGAACAGTGTTTGTCAGCTTGCCAATGGTGATTCTTCACCTGGTGAGGTCTTCACAGGCCTCTGCTTAGAGGACCTTAATGCTAGCTTCTCCATCTGAGCTGCTACTGCTGAAGGGTCATGACCTGTAGAGGGTGATGATGATCTCCTTTGTTTTATGCAATAAATAGTTTATTCCAATACAGACTGACTGTGATCTCAGTCTGGAGCCTTACAATCCAGAGTCAAATGACAGTAGGGAAAGCCTCTGATAGTCTGTGGGTATGATGGGATTACATGCTGAGCCAAAATCACTGTGCAGAATTGCGGCACAGATGATGACTCAGACTCTCTGTAGTGTGTGCTTTAATGGCTACTGAGGTCAGCTAGACATGATGCCAGTCATTCACCAGGCCAAGCTGACCAAGGTTCCAAGTTTTGTCTGGTTTGTTGTCCAGTCATGATGCTCATGTGTTTTACATGCATATTCTGCACACCTGAGCTTGTGCAGACCAGACACAGATACTCTGTGTATTCTGACCTTTTGGTATTTTTTTTATATTTATCTATAGTGGCTCCTGAATGGTACAGCATGGGCAGTTATTTCATTCTGAGTGCCCTGGTGTAGGATGACTATGTTTCTTTTCTTGACCAACTCTGATTATTCCACTGGAGCCAGCAGACAGCCGTAAACTTTTCTTACTTGTTGGCAAAATCCTTATTCTCCTTTCTATATGATGTTAGCCTTGAGGAAAAAATTTCCATCTAGAGCCAAATCTGTCCCAGCTACTCATGCAGTGGCATAAATGCTTTCCACTTCGTCTCTTGCACCTCCAAACAGAGGCTGATTCATGCCGGAACTCACTAAGATACTCAACGGTTTTAGTAAGGAAGTGTGTGAGATTGTAAAACATATTTAGTTAGTTACAATAGTTAAACTGAACAGCTTTAATTATAATAAAAATCCATTTAAAGGTTCATCTTGCAGAGCATTAGACATGGTAATATCTTTTCCGTCTTCATACAGATCAGAGCAAGCATACAGTCAGATCTGCTTGCCAAAGTGTTTTTATTCTTTCTAGCATTTCCTTAATTAATTATCCAACATATCAATCTACTTTCTGTTCAGTTTGTCAGCTGCCCATGCTGCCATCATTCCACACTCACAGTTCAAGTAAAATAAAAAGCACACCATCCGTTAGTTCTGGGATCCTAACCCATACATCATCTGATGTTCATGATGTAGTAGAATCTAAAACCATACCAGATACCTGTGTATCTTTAGATAGAAAACACTAAAATACAAAAGTATGTTTAAAAACCCCGAAAAAACAAGTGTATCCTCCAACCCAATATATAAATACAAAATAGAATTTACAAGGCTTATACTGTTTTTCACCCAGTCTATGAAAAAAACGTTCCCCACTGTCCCACTACATCATCTTTACTCTCATCTGTACAATTTCAACGTCACTTCATTTCAAAGATGCCCTTAGTAGCTTTATAGCTTTACATCTAAGGACATCTGTGTTTATATGCATGCTTTCTGTTGTGTGTGTGATTAATTCCACCATCCACTGTACCCATGGTAAAAACCCATCAGAGCAGTTTCTAAGGTCTGTGTGCTAAATTAGGCAGAAGATGGTGACAGCGACCCCTACTGACAGAGTGTGGTTCTGGTAGTGTGGCTCATCATGTGGTTTCTGCTCTCCAGGGAACAATGCAACATCAATCGTCAACTGTCTGCAGATACTAGGACAGAGTCTAGATGCCAGGTACTGTTGGTTTTTATACAAAACTTGAAAAATATTAACACATTAATAATTAGCTGTCTTTGCATATTTCACATTGATATAATTTGGCAGCGTACAGCAAAAACTGCTTTGATTAATATAATATTTAAGCACACAACTGTTATCTTGAAGGGCCTACTTATGTCTCCCAGTAAAGCCTAGAGGGCCACATAAAAACGTATGGCGGGCCGCATTTGGCCCCTGGGCCTTGAGTTTGACACATGCATTAGAACACATGTCTTGATGAGTCTTGTTTGTCAGATTAAAAGTACCTTTTGGAAACAACTTTTAAGCAGTTAATAAACACAGTTTTCATTAAGCCCATATTCCTGGTTTTAAAGTAGTTTTTTATTGATCTGACGTACTATTCTAATTACAGCGTACATTAACCCTTGTGTGTGCGAGGACTGTGGCAAATGATACAAGTTTTACGAGTGTGGGGTCGGTTGGACCCCATTTGTAAACACCAGGGTTAAGCATGTAGACTGTAATGTCTGTAATGTTTCAAACATGAAACTGTCATGTTTTCATTAGCTGTAAGCAGACAGTCATCATTAAGGCTTTCTCTAAGGGAAATGTTTCACTTGGTGATAAACTTTCTGAAATAAATGAACTTTTCAATAATATTCTAATCTATTAATTGGGTCTGTATACCCTAACAATAAAGAAAGTAAATGTTATTGCCCCAAGTCATGGCAATAACACCAAACATATTTCTCTCAGGACAGTAATGAAGACTGGGCTGGAGTCAGTGAAGGCAGCTCTGTGGTCCTACTTTGATAGTGTGGCAGAAGATTTGGAGAAAACTCAGGAGAACCTGAAGCTGGGCCAGTTCACCCACTCCAGAGAGCAACCACGTGGCGTCACTCAGATCATCAACTACACCACCTTCGCCCTGCTGCCGGTGCTCTCCTCCCTGTTTGAGCACATCGGGCAGAACATGTTTGGAGAGGACCTAATGTGTGCGTAATGACATGAGTTTGACTATATTTGTTCTCCGAGCAGACTGTTCATGTTTCCAAAATTCTTGTCTCTTTTGTTCCAGTGGATGAAGTCCAGGTCTCCTGCTACAGAATACTGAATAGTCTCTACTTCCTGGGAACCAACAAAAGTATCTATGTGGAGAGGTACTGAATATCCTACACTTCCATTAATAAGCAGTTTACATTTAGTGGCTTAGGCTTATTTAGTGAATGAGGGAATGGTCCCAGCCTGACGCGTCGTCCTGCCTCTGCCTGGCTGGGCTGCTGGGATGTACCTCCACTGCCTCTAGTTGTGCTAGTGAATTACCTCAGATATAGGGTCAGTAGTTTGTTTTAGTCAACTCAAATACTTGGTTACAATCTTCCCATACATCCTCTGTATTTACCCTCTGTCACATGATCTAACTTCACCACTTCCTTTCCTGTTTCCATGCACATCAGACAGCGGCCAGCTTTAGGAAAGTGTTTAGCTGCCTTCTCAGCAGCCTTCCCTGTCGCCTTCCTGGAGCCACAGCTCAACAAGTTTAACGGCTTCTCCATTTACAACAAAGCAAGCAAAGACAGGACAGGTACTCTGCTTCACATTCAGCAGCCTTATTTATTGACAACAGTCAAATCAATTCACCTCAACATCTTTTACAAGTACTTTTACAAAAGCAATGTCTTTCATAGAATATAAAATCACTGCCCAACTTGGTTTATTGAAGACCTTTATGAACTGGAAAATTAAACATTTAACAATGTGATGAGGATGGAAGGTATAACAACATCTTTTTGTTGTAAAAGTACCAACATAAATCAGAAATAAACATTTTATTTAGTGATGTACATCTTAACACTTCTGGCAATGCAACATAGCTTAATCTATAACTTACATTCTGTAGATTCTTCCTGATTATAATCAAATGGCATCAGCCAACTTCACCGTTGTCAGAGGTAATGAAAGCAACTTTTAACTTTTAATAAACTGAGTTTATTAACTGCTGTGCTGGTAGATTGGGAAATTTTTAGAAATCCACATCAAAAACTCGAAAAAGATCAAACTAAACAAGGCAGAGAGTGCATGTTCAGGAAGGGCATTATGAAGTCAGTGGTTGAACTTTTTTTATTTATGGAACCAGAGGGAAAGGAAAAACGAACCCAGGACAGCTACATGGAGGCCTGTTAGCTGCTGTACCTGGGGCCCCTGAAAGTATGACGAGGCTTAATAACAGCAACGTTAATTAATGGAACATACAACACAACTCAGAGCCTACAAAACCAAACAAGAGAAAACCCAGACTTTGTTTCTCTGTATTAGATTTCTGCATCACTTTGTGACATTGTTGTACTTTTCTGCTCTCAGCTTTGGGTCTGCCAGGGCCAGTTGGGGAGGTGTGTCCTTTGGTTCCAAACCTCGAAAAGTCTCTGGAGGAAATCATGGAGCTGGCTGAGTCTGGCATGAAGTATACTCAGATGCCTCATGTAATGGAGGTGAAACACTCATTTTTCAACTTTATTCATTATCATCAAATAGTTCTCCTCAGGGTAAATCATGTTTCCTTTTCTTGGAAGCTCAGTCCAGGAGTGATCAAAGGGCAGTCCAGAGAGGTACTGCCCTGCAAACTTTAGATGCATCCCTTCTCCAAAACACCTGAATAAAATGCATAGCTTGTTAGCAGGCTTCAGGAAAACTGACTTTACTGCAGGTGAGGGAATTCAGGCGATCATTCTGGTGTGTTAGAGTCGGGGTGCTTGTGAATGCAGCAGGATGGTAGGTCTGGGTTGGACCTGGACACCTCTCCCCTGCCTGTTTGTTGTCTCCACGTGTTCTGAGAAAGAGCTTATGTTGCCTCTGTTACATCCATGACTTTCCTAACAAGGGAACCAGAGCCATACATCGACTCAGTTGGATAGGGAGGTGATGATGACACAAGTTTGGGCAACCAATCAGTAATTAACACTGGGAAGTCTAAGAAATCATTTCCAAAGAGAAAAAACAAGAAGGTGAGAGAGGATTTAAATTTGAAGCATTTCCTCAACCAACAAAATAATTGCTGCACTGTTTGTTCAGCATTATTGTTTTGAGAAAAATAGAAGTGGAGACTTCCAACACAGATCTTATACATTTTGCTCATTCCAGACTTGTCCTGTCATCCTGCACTGCTGGCTTTATTCTACAAAAGATGCATACAGTAAACAATAATTCCAGAGAAACCTAGGGGAGAACATGCTTCACAGAAAAAAAGCCTTATGCCCTTGTCTCAGAGGCTAACACAGACTCTAGCAACAATGACCAAAGCGATCCCAAGGGGAATATCCCAATTTGCTACCTGGTGAGGTTATGCATTATGTGTGGGACCACAGTAGTTCAGGAAGTAGGTGTTTTCCCATAACCACTGAGTGGCCGGTCCAAATCCCCACTCCTTGAATCTCAGTCACTTTACAGATATGTCAGTGGGCAAGACATGTCAGGCCCCAGTAGAGGACAGCCTTAGTGCTCTTAGTCTGCCCCAAAAACAGCTGAATAGAATAAAATATCCTTTATTGTTTTACAGTGGAGATATTTAGGTGTTACTGCAGCATAGGGGCAGGCAGGCTCAAACATCTGTATCAATGAATGTGCTCTTTACATAGAACATTTCAGCAACAAGGCAGTTCAAAGTGCTTTACATCATAAACATACAAAAATAATATGATCAAATAAAACATCATACAGTCACCAAATGACAAACCAGTAACACACATTACATTTTATCAAGTGCCAAAATGTCAAGTGATCATCAATACACATCATGACGCATAAATGCATGGATGAGTTTCTCTAAATCTTGCTGAGACATTATTTCTCTAATCCTGGAAATGTTCTTCAGGTGATAGAAGGTCGACTTTGTAACAGGCCAGACTTTCTTGTAATTGGCCAGACATTGTCCATGGCCCAATAAAGCATCAGCATGTGTTTGTCCTTTTCATGTAGGTAGTGTTGCCCATGTTGTGCAGCTATATGTCGCATTGGTGGGAGCATGGACCAGAAAGCAATCCTGACAAGGACGACAGCTGCTGCACATCTGTTACCTCTGAGCACATGAATACACTGCTGGGAAACATTCTGAAAATCATCTACAACAACCTGGGAATCGACGAGGGCGCCTGGATGAAAAGACTGGCTGGTAAATCCACACAAACCATGCTTGAAGCAGAGACAGTATATTTAAATGGACTGTAGATTCTTATTCCCTACAACTTTCTCCTTATAGATATATTTTACTGCAGAGGTAAATCAGTCAAGTTAAGACACATATAGCTACCTTTAACTCAGTTCTGACTAATTTAAAGGCCTCACAGGTAGCAGATGTCTTTGAATTTCTGTTCTTTTTATTTTATGCTTACTTGCAAATGTCTTTTTCTATACCTGTCCTCAAGTCTTTTCCCAGCCAATCATCAGCAAAGCTAAAGCCCAACTATTACACACACACTTCCTGCCTCTCATGGATAAACTCAAAAAGGTAAGTCCCTTTTAGACCTTGTTGTTCTGTGCTCTGGCGATGTGCTACAAAGGCCATTTATAAAGTAAAGGTTCAGTTGCCACTGGCAACAAAACAGAGTCACTATGTTGGAAAAAAAAGGAAAACTTATTGACATGATAAAACTACAAAACCCATGTTACCAGACTGGCCACAAAAAAAAGGTAGAACCCAGCTTTTTCACCAGTCAGTCAGAATAAGGCTGTTAGAAAAAATGAAGATGTTTCAGACACCAAATGGTTCTGTCTACCATGGAATGTTTCATCGATTCATACCTGACAGTATGTCGCTTCTTCTCTTTCATCTTTACATTTCAAACGTTAAAAATGTTCAAGTGTCACTGTTACGACCCGGCTCGCTGAGCCGTAACAAAAGAACAGGGAGACATGGCCTTCAATAAATACGCTCTTTATTGAGCAACAAAACAACAACAAAAACAGCAAACAAGCAGGCGGACCCCTGTGGCCGATGGCATCTCAGCAGGGGGTGCGGAGTGAGCGGGAAAGTCCTGCAAAAGAAAAGAAAGGTCAAACAAAACCAAACAAAGACGGGGTGGGCATGCAGGTCGGGGAAGAGCCACCTCTGGAGAAGACGACTCAGCGCCAAGCCAGCTTCAACTCCTCTGCCCTCTCTTGACGCCCTGGTGCAGACTGCTTATATAGAGAGGATGCACAGTCACTAATATGATAAAACCACTTATATGATTTAAAAAGATTAACTACTGCGCTTTCATTCTGTGAACATGAAAACTTTAATTATAAATATGTTTCACAGAATACCATAAATACAGTTTTGCCTTTCACTAGATTATTTGAACATTCAGTGATTTAGAGATGAGATGTCCATCTCCAATGCTTCACTGTCGGATCCTTCCTCCCCAGAAACCTTGGAGTCGTCGTTGCTTCTTGTATTATCTGGCTCACATAAATCTGGTCGCAGCCCTTCAGTAGAACCAGCTCCCTCTCCATCATCACTACATCCAGCTTCTTCCTCCAAAGCTGCAGATAAATCAGTCAAATCGCTGAAATCCTCACAACTTCCTCCACTGCTGCGTGTTCAGCCGTAGTTGTTTGTGGTTTGATTTACCCCGATTATGATACAAGATGGCGCTGTTGTTTGACCCAGTTACTACAAAAACAGCTACACTTTATTTATAGTAGCCTGTGAGAAATATTTATTTCTAAAGGTTTTTGTGTACACAGAATGAAAACACAGTAGTCATTATGTCAGACACACTTTAACATTCCAGCATTACTAAATCACACCATACTTACAGAATGTGTCAAAATAAGACAAAATGTTTCAATAATTAGTTTTTTATTATCCTTCAGTGTTAAAATGAAAACCTATTATAAACTGAATGAATAACACAGCCCTACATACAGTAAGAGGATGTTTAGCAACTTAAATATTTAAACTGAATGAAGCTTAAACTCTAATTGTTAGTTTTACATTTTCTTTTTGCCATTTCACCCAGTCTTACTGGTATACAGATGAAAGCCAACTATAATAAAAGATGTTACCGTAAAATATTCATAATATACTTACATAAAAAGTCTAAACTTACAATAAAGAGCCTTCATATTAAAAAAATAAAAATTATGAACCTTTTTGTTTTCCTTGCTGTGAATTGTCTTGATATGAAGTGTAAATAAGACTTGCTAATACATTTATTAGAATCTTAATACAAGGATGACAGCTGTTATACATCAAACCAGCATTGAGTTAGATGATGAGCAGCAACAGAGAAAATGAACATGTGAACGTGACGTTATCTTTTTTCATCCTCCTTCTTATTTTACGAGAAGCTCACAGCTCTAATTAAGGAAGTAAAAAAAAGAAAAGACGGACAGATGTGACTTTCAAAGAGAACCTTTGTCTGGCAGAAATGAACTTTTTCAGTAGACTGTCAAATCATGCTGCAGGGTTTTTTTTAAACTGGTGTTGGATATTGATACTGAAACACGCTGTAAACACTTTGTCTCTGTGTAAGACTGCACCAATTTATTCCTGTGTTCCTGTGTAGAAAGCTGCAGTGGTTCTGACAGATGAGGAGCAGAGCAGGGCTGAAGGGAGAGGTGAGATGTCTGAGACAGAGCTCCTCATCATGGATCAGTTCACCATACTGGTCAGAGACCTGTATGCTTTCTACCCTCTTCTCATACGATTTGTGGACTACAACAGGTACAGTGTTGTTGTGTAACACTTGGAAATGTGTGTCCTTGCATCCAATGCGTGTTTGTTTCACCAACTGATCTATGACCAAGTGGGAGTAACTGCTACTTTAAAGCTAAATAGCTAAAACTAGAACATTTTTGTCAACACATGACTTAAGTCCTACTAACCTAACTGATAGGACACTTAATGGAGTGAAGCATGTCACTGAGCTGCCTGATGTATAAATCTATACTACAGAGGAAGATGGCTAAAAGAGTCCAACCCAGAGGCAGAAGAGCTGTTCAGAATGGTGGCTGAAGTTTTCATATTTTGGGCCAAGTCTCATGTAAGAACCTTACTTTTCCTCTGTAACTTTTTTTTTTTTTTTTTTTAAACACAATGACAGAAATTTTAATATTAATAACTAGCACATTGCAACAATTTCAGTAATCAAGCGGTCAAAAAAAGCACAGTGTAGGTTTTAGATGTGGGCCATATGGTGGAAGGAGGACGCACCAGCACCTGATAAGAAATACAACTATTCTGTTAAATGTAGAGTCTCATTGTCTCATTTTATTGGTTGGTTTGGCAGCAGAAGGAGGGTGCCATTTACGTAAGAACTGCCAATGCAAGTACATACAAATGATGCATTATTAACACTGTGATCTCCTAATAACACATATTTTATTTGTAATAATGTGAATATCTGGATGTGGCTGTATGTAATGGACCTGGTCAGGTGTGCATTAACTCAACAGTGATTCAACTGGAGCTCAGGCTTTCTGTCATCTCAAAGGCAGTAGTGGTTCAGTGAGGCACGTTTCAGAAAATGCAGTATGTCAGTGTGACTCTGAGTTGTTTTGTCATCTATCTGTAGAACTTCAAGAGAGAAGAGCAGAATTTTGTGGTCCAGAATGAAATCAACAACATGTCATTCCTTATCTCTGACACCAAGTGCAAGATGTCAAAGGTACGACACACAGTCATGTTCAAAAGGAATAAAGCGGCAAATAATTACTGACAAAAAGGGTAATATCAATAAATGTATAATATTCTTTGTCAATAAGTACTGTCTTATCAAGATAATTTGGACGCATGTTAAAGTAAGCATAGGTGTCCCTTTTCATTTGATTGGGCTTCAGGGTATAGTTTCAGACCAGGAGAGGAAGAAGATGAAGAGGAAGGGTGATCGGTACTCGACTCAGACCAGTTTGATTGTGGCCACGCTGAAACGCCTGCTGCCTGTGGGACTGAACATCTGTGCTCCAGGAGAACAGGAGCTCATCGCCCTGGCTAAGAACCGATTCACACAGGTAGCAGGATGGCACAGACAGACACACAGATGCACTTAGTTTGAATAGTTCACAACAAGCTGAACCTGAGAGGCTGGTTCAGGGAGACTGGGTCAGGTAACTTTCAAAGCTGCCCTGCATGCACATGTGATTTGGGATTTCTTTTCAACTGCTGCATTTTCACCCAGCACAGACTACATGGATTGTACCTAGGGGTGCACCAATTTATCGGCGCCATTTTTCTTAATTTTGGGAGATCGGTGATTGGCCAATTTTTACATATGAAGCCAACCTTATCCACTGTCCTCTTTTGCTCTCTGGTGAGAAATTTGACTGATAGACCAAGTTACGTCTGCACATTTACAATTAACAATAGTGACCCCACTGTTGCCAACTCAACAACTTTCTTGCTATATTGAGCAACATTTCAGACAAAAAAAAATTGGTATCAGCCAAAATCGGAATCAGCAGTTTAAGCTTTTTAATCTGCTGCTCGGTAATTGGCAATCGGCTACAAAACTGGCGCACCCCTAATTGTACCAAGATGAGACAAAAATCCATGTTTGTAGTTAGCAGTTAGCAACTGAAATGTCTCTTTATACTGTTGCATTTCCTTTGCTACAGTCCCGATACTTTAAGACAAACACACTTCTCCTCTTTCATATGGACATTTTACCTTAAAATACAATATGAAGAGTTTCCTATCACATTCCTCAAATCTTGCTTCTATATTTTGGGGGAGCCAAAATGCTGCTAGTTTCCCGTCATAACTGTGTGGCTTGTCTGAACAAGGCTAGTTTGGGATAAACTTTGACCCCATATAAAGTGAGTATTAACATCTAAGGTAGGATGCATAGTATGCCATCGAATATTGTGTTGGCCGCTATGGACATGCAGAACAGAGCCATTCGCAGACATTGCAGTGAGTTATTAACTGTGGAAAAGGACAATGAAGAGATTAGAGGAAGTTTGTAGTTAGTGTCATTGTTACAAACCAAGATTAGAAATCAGAGGACCATACCATAACAACTTTATTTATAAGGTGCTTTAAAACCAAATCAGCCGAAACAAAGTGCTGCACATAATTGCAAGCTAAGCATACATTAAAAGAAAAAAAAAGAAAAGTGAAACATAACGACAAAAAGATTAAACAAAATAAAATCCAAGAACTTAAACAAAACCAAACTAAGTTTAGTTAAGGTTGAAAGCCAAAGATGACAACTTGGCTTTAAGGATCGTTTGAAAAGCAGATAATGAAGGGGGCTCTCTATTGGCTATCTCTGCTCTCAAAGCTGAATAAAGGAATGCAAACATTTTGCATCATAGAAAAACATAAACGAAACATGAATTAGCTTTTCTAAAGCAGCTGTTGAAAAAATGTGCATTTGTCAACAGAAAGACACGGAGGATGAGGTTCGAGAGATCATCAGGAACAATCTCCATTTACAAGGGAAGGTAAAAATGATTTTCTTTTGTTATTGTAACAAATTGTCATTAGATTGCTAAAAAAAAAAAAAAAAAAAAAGAAAATCTGTTGAAATTAACATTGTGTCTTTTCCTATATTGTATCAAGTGTGTGTATTTTACAAGTTGAGTGATTTTCCAATGGAAGTGCTCTTCCTATGTGTAATTTGTGCAGCTGGAAGATCCAGCAATTCGCTGGCAGATGGCTTTGTACAGAGACCTGCCCTACCACTATGAGGACGCATCGGACCCAGAAAAGACTGTGAAAAGAGTCCTGGACATTGCTCATGTCCTCTTCCACCTAGACCAGGTCTTAATAAAAGGACTTCATGCTTCTGAACACATTAAGTAACCTTGCTGTATAACAATAAGTATTGGTGGTTGTTTGAAACAGAGTCCACCTCTTTGTGTTTCAGGTAGAGCATCCTCAGCGCAGCAAGAAGGCTGTATGGCATAAACTGCTGTCCAAGCAAAGGAAGCGAGCCGTGGTTGCTTGTTTCAGGATGGCACCTCTCTATAACCTTCCTAGGTATGATCTGCACTGTCCCACTCATAAATTGGGGACAATTAAGAGAAAAAACAGCCCAACGCTGCTGAAAATAGCCAACCTACCCACCCTGGATACGTTCAGCATTAACTCCAAAAGATTTCTGACTAAAAGGGATTAACTATTCTTACTAAAATAAAGGCTTGATGCTGTCACAGTGTGTTGTGGTTGAGTTGGATTCAAATACAGAGAGGTAGAGGCAGCAGTAGATGATAAACGTTTAATGAAAATGATTAACATTATTTACAAAAATCACAGGGAATGCAGGGAGCCAGAGAAGGTCAAAAACAGGAACAAAAAGCAAGCAGCGTAACAACGGGGAAGTAAACGGGATATAACAGGAGGAACCAGCAAGGAGAAACAGAATGAGTTGTGTGGGGAGGTTGATTACTGAACAGGAACCAGATGGCTGATTGGAAAAGGGTTGCAGGTGTGAGGCGAGAGAGAGAGAAAATGTGGGGCGAGGGAGAGTGTACAAAATGGGTAACTAGGAAAAATCTATTGCTAACAAATAACTAGACATGAGGAACCTAATAAAACTAAAGTAACTAAAGGACTGAACAAGGATAAAACAAAAATAAAGCTGATCTGCACTGCAGACTAAGAAATGAATCTAACACAAATGAAACACTAAACATAACAAGCATAGTAATACTAGAATAACCAAGAAAAGACAGAAGCAAAGGAAAACAGAAACACTGCTGATCTAATCAAAGAATTTAAACTAAGGAACACAGAAATAAGAAACAAACCCAGAATAACACAAACAATTCAAGATCCTGATGGACGCTTCTTGTTATTGCTTCTTTTTAGATAGAAATAGATGGACAAATGGATGAAATTTATTGTTACACATATTTTAGAAACATTAACTAGTTCTCTGAATAAAAGTACCTTTTTGTCTTTAAACTAGGCACAGAGCTGTGAACTTGTTCTTGCAAGGCTATGAGAAGTCCTGGATTGAGGCAGAAGAGCATTATTTTGAAGACAAACTCATCGAGGACCTTGCTGTAAGATATTGTGCATTCAAAGTTAAACAAATAGGAATATTTTGATCCCAACAAAAAAATCATACTTGAAAGAACAGTTTTGAATCATAAATCTAAACTTTACTCAATTGTTTGTCCAATGTGTGTACAATGGTCTGATTGCAGAAAGCAGGTGAAAGAGAGCCATCTGAAGAAGAGGAGGGCATAAAACACATCGATCCACTCCATCAACTTATCCAGCTGTTCAGCAGAACAGCCCTCACTGAGAAATGGTGGGTTCAAAATTCATGTCTTTTTACTCAATCAAATATTATTAGATATTTTTTGTTTTAAACCAATCCAACTGTGCTGCTTGAAAAAACAATTTTAGATTTTAGAATTCATTAAAAAATTGTTTATTGTCAGACTAAACCACTTAGTCTGACAAGGTTCTTCAAAAAACTTTACACCACAGAGTTTCTCTCCCCTAGTGAAGCCATGTCAAATTTTCTTGATAAAATTGATCTTCCATCCTTATCTGAACCTGACAGGGCCACTTTGGGATGGAAGAAATTCTAAAGGTAATGAACACTACAGAACAGAAATGGGTAGGGTGGGTAGAACCTGAATTCTATAAAATGTTAAAGAGCTCTCTAAAAATCCCTTTATTAAAAATGGATCTTCATTCAAAAATAAAAGGTTCCTTACCAACGTCGCTATGTACAGCTAATATATCATTGATTCTTAACAACTGTGGTTCTTATTAGCCTAATCAATGTTGACAGCTAAATTTTCTCCAAGATTCTGGCAAAAAGACTTGAGAATTTTCTGCCCTTCTCAGTTAAATTTGGACAGACTAGCTTTGTTAAAAATAGAAAATTTTACAAACATGACGAAATTACTTAGCATCACTCAGTATTCTACAGTAAAGAAGACACAAGGACTTATTATTAGATGCCGAGAAGGCCTTTGATCGTGTAGAGCGGCCTCATTTATTTGAGGTCTTGGAGAAATTTGGACTAGGCCTTTATAAACTTTGTTAAACTTATATACCTTTCTCCTAAGTCCTGTGTGCTGATTAATGCCTCTAGCTCTTAGGAATTTTTATTGTAAAGATCTACTTGACAGAGACCCTTTGTCCCCTTTAATATTTGCACCGGCCAATCAAAATCAATCAATCAGTCAAATTTTATTTGTATAGCACATTTCAGCAGTAAGGCATTTCAAAGTGCTTTACAACATTAAAAACAGAAACACAGTCATGAAACATTGAATAAACAGTAAAAAAAAAAAGAAGAAAGAAAAATAATAAATAAAAAAAAAATAAATAAAAACATAAAAAAAAAACAAACAAACATTAAAACCTGCATCCCTTTTCATCCGGGGGGGGGAGGACACCCGCACCCCTTTACACTTCCAAGAAGGAGAGATTGTCCCCGCACCTCTCCGGGAGGGGGGGGGGGTTATAGATAAAGAAAATAAAGATAAAAACATTAAAGACATTAAAACCCGCACTCTAACCCTAAATTAGCCATAAGCAAAATTAGGTTATTAAAGTCATTTTTCAGTGGATTTTTGAGTGTTTTGAGGCTTGGGCTGGTTGCTTTGTCCTTGGGAGCAGGGTCAGTGGAGCCGTTTTGGTTCCAGCTGCTTGTTCACTTTTCTTTAGTGGAGCAGGTGTTGAAGTTGAAGGTGGGTTTTGACTCAGAACCGGCCACGCTGATTCATCCAGGTGATTGGTTCTCCCTGTTAGTCGTCTCATGGGATCCGCAGTGTGAGACTTTAGTTTCGGCTTGGCACCCTGAGCATTCCAGGGTGAGCTGCTTGGTGCAGGGCGTACGACCTCTCCGTTGATTCGAGGAAGAGTTGTTTCATTTCCATGGGTAGCGTTGATCTCAAAGTTCACCTCCAGCCGTTGAATCTTCATTTCTAAAAACCGAAGTCGTAGAATACTGCTAATGTCCTTGGGGTCGAACAGAGGCATTTTGCCCTGGTTCAACTTGGAGTTGAAGAGCAGTAAGGTAAAAATAAAAGTGAGAAAACCTCCCAGCCATCTAACCATTGGCAGAGGCTATAAGAAGCAACGATAAAACAACAGGACTTTCAATTGATTTGATATTCTGCAAGATAGTTTTATATGCTGATGATGTACTTCTCTTCATCTCAAACCCGGAAACATCCTTACCAGCGTTAATGTCTACTATAAAGGATTTTGGTTTACTGTCAGGCTGCAAAATTAATTTGGATAAATCAATGCCAATTGGCTTTAACGATGAAACCTCCTATCCATCTGTCTCCCCTTTTTCTTGATCTGAGACAGGATTTAAATATCTGGGGATTGATATTAAGCCTAATGTTGGGGAACTGCTGAGAACTAATCTGGCTAAAGTACAAAAAGAAACTGAAAGAGAGTTTACAAGATGGATGAATCTGCCAGTTTCAGGGATAGGGAGAATAAGTCTCTAAGATGAACATCCTGCCAAGATTACTTTACCCAATGCAATTGCTGCCACTCTGTATTTCTAAGAAGATAACTATAGAGATTGAAGGGGACTTTGTATGAGAGCTTTGCAGCTGCAATGTCCTTTGCTAACATTAGACATTATAACTAGACTTGTTATGGCAAAATTATTAATGAGTGGCTTCACAATTATTTTAAAGGCCAGCAAGCACCTTTGGAGAAGTGGGCATGTAGTCCCTTTAATTTATTAAAAGAGCTTAGTAGCATGAAGAAAACCTATTTGAAGAGGGAGGATAATTCGATTCTGCAAAATACAGTGAAAAGTTGGCTAGATATGAACAATTATATTGGTAGGAAGGATTCTCTTACCTATATTACACCAATTATCAACAGTAAAGACTTCCTCCCAGGGGTGAATTCAGCAGTATTTGGGAACTGGCACAAAAAAGTTATCAAAACAATAGCAGATCTATTTGATGATAATAACATATTGATGCCCTTTCCCCAGTTTCAAAATAAATTTGGCCTCGTATCCAAGGATTTCTATGACTACTTTCAAATCTGTCACTTTGTAGCATCTGGTATTAGGCATTAAGGTGTTGCAGGACCCCTGCACACTTCCTGGGCCAATAGAAAAATTCCTTATCAAATTTACCTTAAATAAAGGTCTTAGTTCGAGATTCTATAATGTCTTACAAATAAGTGTGTTCAGTAAGTGTTTTTCTTTTAAGCTCGTCACACGTCAGTTTGAATTCTAACCACACCAACACTGTGTTGTGTTCGTTCTGTTTTTTAAAATAAATTAAAAGGTGTTACACAAAAAATTATTTAATGTTTATAAAGTCAGGGAAGCAACTTTGAAAGTCTTACACACAAGGTTTTCCCAAAAAGAAACCCTGATCTGTTTGACAAATTAAAAACTGTTCACTGGTCTGTTTTCTCAGTGAAATCATTCTATTTTCTGTGTGTGTCCGTGTGTGTGTGTGTTATATGTTGCAGTAAGCTGGATGAAGATAACCTTTACATGGCGTATGCTGACATCATGGCTAAGGTATCTGACAGAAGCTGTAATCCTGAATCCACACTTGATTTTGGTTCTCTTATGAGAAATTTTATATCGGTACTTTAACTTGGACTGTGTCACCTGTCTCTATAACACTCCCTTCTCCCAGAGTTGTCATGATGAGGAGGATGAAGAAGGAGAAGTTAAAAGCTTTGAAGTAGGTGATTACTCACTAATTGTGCCCTTCACTGTCCTTGGATAATTCAGGAACATTTGAATATTCTAGCTCTCACCAGAAAACTGTCCTGCTTGAATGAAATAGGAGAAGGAGATGGAGAAGCAAAAGTTGCTGTATCAGCAGGCCCGACTGCACGACCGTGGAGCTGCAGAGATGGTCCTTCAAACCATCAGCGCCAGCAAAGGTGAGCTTCACATAGAAGGCCCCCAAATAACGGTAAGTGAGAATAACCATAAGAGAGACAAGCTGCCCTTTCCAGACTACCAGTGATTAAAACACTCATGGAACTGTCTGAATACTGGAAAAATAATAAAAGATTGTGATTGTACCGTCACCATGTCATGACGGGATGGTATGACATGGTAATCTGTGAAAAAAAATTGAGCTCTCTGCCTTAACCCAGGAGGCGGGTCTTAGCACTGTCAGTCACAGTCTCATGTAGTGCTGCTCATCCTTCCTCTTCCCTCTTGCTCTGTGCTACAATGCTACCAGCATAACCTGTCGTGAATGCTCAGGCTAATTAGCATGGTCACTGATGACAGTGGATAAAAGGTTTTCCTGTGGCGGTGAGTTTTTTTTTCTCTGCCAATAGGACATACATCACACAACAAGTAAATTAGTTTGACTGATAGCGCTAAGACCCGCCTCTTGGCTCTGATTGGCTGTTTTTGGTCAGGAGTGGTGCATTCTTAAGACAGTGATGGCAGCACAGGGAGGAGATGGAGGAGAGCAATCTTTTCATTGATTATCTGTCTCATAAACTGTCACGACATGGTAATAAGTGTGTTGGAAGATGGATGGATGGATGGATGGATTGAAATATGCTTCTCTGTATTTTTGGGCCCTGAATGAGAAATACTCATATAAAACGGGGCAGAAAACCCTTGTTTTTCCTCTTTCATCCTCTTTTACATATTACATACATACTGTATTTAGAAATATTTAGTCATAATTGACTTTGTGAGAACCACGTGGCTTTTACTCTACTCATTTACTATAGTGAAATAATTCCTGATGGAAAATAAGTGTAAGCAAGCTAATGGCCATGTTTTGTATGGGATCTAGGTGTTATGGGCCCTATGGTTGCATCCACTCTGAAGCTGGGTATAGCCATTCTCAATGGAGGAAACTCAACTGTACAGCAGGTAACTACTCATGTGTAGTTTCCAACCTATGCATATATACATTCCATTTGATCCTAGTTATCAATCAGTACAGTATGCTCAATTGATTATTCAAAGTAGTTTAAAAAGTTTCTATCTAAGGAAATCTAGCAGATTGCATTGAGTCATTGACTTGCAGCATTCACTCCTCCTGGACCAGCATGTAGCGACAATCACTTGCTTTTCATGGCTGACTTTTTACAGCAATACCATGCATGCATGTAGAGACAGTGGGCAGGAAAAACTCCCCTTTAACAAGAAGAAAACCCCAGCAGAACCAGAACCTGCCTCAGTACAAGCGGTCATCTCCCACAACCAACTGAGGGTTTAAGAAGACAGAGATAAAATATATATAAAATGATTCCTGGATTTGTGGGGGTTGAAGTTCCCAACTGCCTTCAAACAGCTGACATACTTGAGAAGAATCTTAAAACATCTAAAAACACTTATACCTGCCATTTTATTAGTTCAAACACCATACACATCCCGGAAATGGTCTCTTCACAACCGTGGAAGCTAACATCCATGGTCTTTCTTATCTTCACTTTTGGTGATACAGCAAATCAGCACCAAGGAAAATGAATTGTTTACCTAGATCCGGGGTGTCAAACTCCGGTTCTCAAGGGCCGCTGTCCTGCCACTTTTAGATGTGCCTCTGCTGCACCACACCTGAATAGAATAATTAGATCATTAGCAGGGCTCTGGAGAACATATCTACACAAAAAGGAGGTAATTAGGCCATTTCATTCCAGTGTTTTGTACCTGTGGCCCATCTAAAAACTGCAGGACAGCGGCCCTTGAGGACTGGAGTTTGACACCTGTGACCTGGATTGTCTCCTTTGCAAATGTCAACCAAATGGTGTTGCACTAGGTATCTGCAAATAATTTGGAGTTAGGTTTCAAAGAATCTGTTAAAAATGAATCTGAAAATATTGAACAACAAATAGGCGACGGTCCACTGTAAACAAGTCAGAAAGATAAACATGTTAATGTATCCTTATCTGTCCCTTACCTAGAATCAGATTCTCCAGTAGCATGACAGAAACGGCACTGAAATGTTCCCATTTGTTTCCTTCCTGTTACTAAATATTGTCTGACTTATTATGAAGAGTCATTTTTCCCAACCCTCTCTAGGATTAGGGAGACAAGATGTCAACTTTTTTTTTAGCAAGTATCGCCTCACTAAACAAAAACTCTCAGGGAAGTGCTTGTTTTCCATAGGGGCTAGATTAGCACCAATCAGGAGACTTACATTGCTTTGAGCTCGTCTTGCTAACAGTAATCTGGTCAGTGTGTACAGAAATGAGTAAATCCCACTGATGTTGCATGAAACTATGATATGGTTTAGCTCGAGATGATTGTGAGATCCAGGTGTGGACTTAAGAAGAGGGTTGTCTGTTTTTTTTTTCAGTATAGTCACTAAAAATGTATTCATCTTTGCCTCTTTGTCGTTTTGAGATCGAAATTATCGTTAATTGGAGCCATATCTAATTTGGGAATTGAAAAAATGTCATTCTTTTTAAAATTGTCAGAGCACCGCCAAAGGAAACCCAACACCACCAGTCAGCTTGAACCGATTTCTAGTCTCCTCCTTTTTCTGTGTTCAGGAAATAACCCTAACCCAGGAAATCACTTCAATTTTTAGAATTACTTTTTAAAAGCCCATCTAGGGACAAGTGCTGCGAATTAGCTGTTGCTATTGCACCATGATGCAAACATGGGATGATGTTTTATTCAGTTTGTCTATGTCGATGTGTGTCTGTCCCTATCAAATAAACTTTAATAAAAATGAATAAATAAAATAATAATAATAATAATAATAATAATAATAATAATTTGGCCACTGCCACTGCAGGTAGTTAATTAAATAGTTAATTAAGAGTTAATTAACTACTGGCAGGTAGACCTGCCCTTTATTCTATATTCAGACTGCTGCCTTTCTGCCTCTATTCATGTCTGTACAACACAAACAGAAACTTGAAATGTGTAAAATTTATATCAAAATCAATTATTTAAATTGGTTATACTGCATCTGAAAAGGCCCAGTAAGAGAGGGTCTGCTTCATATTTTTGTGACTGTGTCCAACATCTGTCTGTTTTAGTTGTAAGATTTTCTGAGATCTAACAGAGCTTTTCTTTGACAGAAAATGTTGGATTATCTAAAGGATAAGAAGGATGTGGGTTTCTTCCAAAGTCTGGCTGGTCTAATGCAGTCCTGCAGGCAAGTGTGCAACTTCTTTCTCATTGAAGACTTGATGATTTATTGTGTTTTTATGGCAACACTTCTCTGGTAATAGACCCAAATGGTTTGAAAACATGTTTTTTGGCTGAGAATGTATGGAGCCCTGCAGGAGACATGGGGCTCACAGGTCTGTTCCGTTCTTTTAGTGTTCTGGATCTGAATGCATTTGAGAGGCAGAACAAAGCAGAGGGGCTGGGCATGGTGACAGAGGAGGGATCAGGTAAGCACTCCTGTGTGACTGTTTGGGGTTATAAACCAACATCTTTACAGTCTTTTCTTTTTTTTGTCAATCATTAGCCCCATCTGGGGAATAAATTGAATGATTATTGAATTCTGATATGAAACTTCCTGTCTGTTAGCCCTTCCCATAAGACACAGCCTGACGTGTTTTCCTGTATTCACCACCTTGATGCCATGATGCAGATGAACATATTCATTGATATCACTTTCCTATGCAGTTTATAAATTTATTTTCCTTGTCAAACTACCTTATTTTTGAATTTGATAAATGTGATGAATTTATTACATCATTATTCTTTTAAGCCTTCTGCTGCTTTTGGACTAATGAATGACTATGTTAATATCTTTATCATGTAGAATTGTCTGGATAAACCTTAAGAATTGCCTATTGTATCAAGGATATTATTAAACATAAATATCACAATTCTAATCATTTTAAGCACATGAACCACACACATCATGGATGTTGTACTAAGAATTTGTAACACTGCTTTATGAAGCACAGCAATATCTTTCCCCCTTACATAAACAAGCAACAAGAATCTATTTTTATGATTTTCCAGTTTTAGTCACGTTATAAAAGTGAAGCAACTATAGTTTTACTTCTACATAGTGTTTTCACATAGAAGTTCCTAGAAATAGGAAAAATGTTTTCTATTCTAACAGCATGAACACGATTAATTGTTCATATGTCCATTTTGTCATTGTGCTCATCAGATTATTTTGAATTAAAATGAATCATTTCAGTAAAGAATCTACAGCAGAAACATCAGAACAGTTCTTTCACTTTTGTTTGTAAGAATCAATCTGAATTCCTAACATACATTTGTTTTATGTATTCAGCTGTAAGTTTTCCATTTATTTCTCTGTGTCTTAAGCTTCTTTCTGCATTTGGGTGGAACTTAACTGACTGACATTCCCACTGAATGTAGAACTCCATCTGCATCAGTGCTTTGCCAATCCCAAACCATTTTCTCATGTTTTAATTCCTGTTTTAATGTTTCTGTTAAACCTTTCATCTGCTTTCAGGCTGGTGTTGTATAACTTAGACAAAGATTGGAAAAGAGTTTAAAGTGAATTAAATTCAGTGCACATACTCATTATTGTGTGGCAGTTCAGTTAATCTTTATTTCATTTTTTTGTTTGTTTTGTTTTTGTTTTTGGAGAAGGGTTGCATTACTTTAATTTTATAACTCCAGATAATTTATAGTTTTTGCAGTACTTCCATTTTAAGGAAGTGGGTTTGTATTACAAAGTTTTGACCAGGAATTTTCTAACTTGCAGTAAATAAATACCTTAAAGCATCTTCACCTTGAAAGTCAGCTTTCTTGTTAAAGCTGGGCAGAGTGGGGCCGACAACATCAGAAAAACTCTAATTGTTATTTAATGATGGTTAGGTACAGAGGTTTAGGTTGCAGTGACCTACAAACACAGGACATTTTGGCCACATTAGGACAGAGGAGCTATCTGGTAAAAAGATAAAGCAATGTGAAAAATGCAAGATTAAAAATAGTTTCAATTAAAATTCTTTTTCATTAAATTTTCTGGATTTTTTATTTTTATTTTTTAGAATTTTTCATTTTGCAGCAGGTGTTTCAAATGGGATGATGATTGTTTTGGACCATTTCCCACTTTGGCCAGAAGACAATCAGACTTTTATGTAACTAATCCTGTAATGCAAAAGCAGCACTGGCTGCATGATTGTTTCTATGATTGTTTCTATGACAATATGTGAGACCGGAGTTTTAACATGATAGAAATCTTACTGCCAACTGTTTGATGTGTTTCCATCCAGAACAGCCTGGATTCCTTTTTTACTAAAAATCAAGGACTCAGCAGCTGCTGTCACACTGATTCTTATCTGCCTAAACAGAGTTAGGCCTGAAAGTGTTCGTCCCCCTAGCAGATTGAGATTTGGGATTATTTTGATTTAACCAAGACGTTTTCTTTTTATATTTGCTTTCAACCTTTTTACATCTCAACCAACCATCTTGTGTGATGAGATCAAGGTCTTTTTTATAAGGCCTTGTTGCTCTCATCCTTATCTTTAGATCCTATGAGGTTTATTATATTACTAGCAGTCAGAAGACACCTGACGGTCATAATAAGAGTCCTTCATATGCAGTGGTGCCAGCGGCAGGAATGATGCTGACACCATGTTGGCCTTTTTACAAACACTTCTAAGCATTTTCTAATCAAGTCCTGTCACGTGTATCGATTTATATGTGTGTGTTGTAAACATTGTTGTTGGGTGTTTTTTTTTTTTTTTTTTTTTTACAAGTTTAGTACAATTATTAGCAGTAGGGGAATTAATAGTGGAACATTTATTCAGTTTTAGAATAAATTAAAAGTTGATTTTTATGAATTTTTTATCTGTGGGGGAAGATCACCAAGTTTTTTCTCATCTATCTTGCTGCCTTTTTGCAGTATTCTGTATTTATTCTTAATTTCCTAATTTACACTGTTAGATGCCATGAGACAGTCCTTGATGTGTATAACCTTTTTAAAGGTGGATTTCACAGTGTTTAAAGGATTTTTGAAAAGTCCTTGCAGTTTTATCTTTTTAGACAAAGAACCCACGGTTTACTGGAACTAACTTTGCTTTTAACATTGCTGCCCCATTACACAGTAAGAGCAGACAGATATCCACTGTTGCTGGTTATAAATTCAACTCACAAACCATTTCAAATGAATAACCTACCATTAACCAAGGGTGTAATCAAGGATGCTTTCCAAGAGATCCTAAATAAAACAGGAACCATGTTTTTTTTTATTTGAACTCTCATGCTTTGCATATTTTTAATTGACCAAACAAAAACACGCAGTTTTTCAAAGTTCTTTTCCCTATATGTAATCTTTGTTTCTTTATTTGTGTCTTACTTTCTTTCTCTCTCTTTTTTCCCTCTGTTTTCCTTTTCTCATTTTTGTTTACTGCACTTTCCTCCCTACCTCAGTCATCACTCATGAGCGTGGTAATTATGCCTTCTGCCATTTTCTTGTGTGTTGATTGGTCTTTCTCTCTCCTTCACCCTGGCTGGTTTGGTTGTGTCAGTTCTGTCCAGGTCCTGAGTGCAGACATCTGTGTTTCCAGTTACTTTTTGCCTGACTGTCACCATCCCAATCCCTCTGTTGTTAGTCCCTCACAGTTTACTCCTGGGCTGGTTTTACTCTTGCTTTTTTTAAACGGCTATAAACAACTAATTTTTCAATAAAATTTTCAAATCTGGACATGGAACAAATGGTGGAAGTGTTGGCATCTCGCCATAGCCCCCTCAGGATCTGCACAGTATCTGGCACATTTTGAAAACAACTAATACGAGTACTGAACCTGTCCCACCCACATTCACCACCTCCTTCCTCTCAGTCCTCCAGTCAACCTTGAATCAGTTGGTTGTTTTGTCTTAGTAAGGAAGATGGTTATTGTGCTGTTGTTTGTTGTGAAGTGAACAGTCCCTTTGTGTTCTCAGCCTCTCAGTCATTTTCTGACTCACTCACTTGGGCTGCAATGAAACATCAGAGCAAGTTTAAACGTCCATCACAGATTAGTTAAAGCTGCAGTTTACGGTGCCACCAATATTCACATCCTGATGTTCTTCAGCTACACGAGTGTTTGAGGGATGTTTCTCTTTTGCCGAATGCATCACTCTGAATGTTAAAAACATTTTTTATCAAAAAATCTCTCATAGCAACAACATACCCTTAGTGCTAGACAGCATAAATAAGAGCAAACAGAAACATCCGTTTTTTTCAGTGTATAACTCTTTTCTGTTTTTATAGGGTTTTAAAAATAATTTAGATTTGCAAACGACAGTGCAGTAAAAATATTTGCCCCTGTACAGATTGCTTGTTTTGTTGCACTTAGATGTTTCAGACTTGCTTACTGCCAGATCTGCACAATCCAGAAATCACCTCAAGAGAACCTGTCAAGCAACATGAGTTGGACTAAAAAAATTATTAAGAACACATGGTGTCTCTGTCGGAAAAAGACTCATTGATATTATATTACCCCATTTCCAAAGCTTTGTGGTGATTTGGCCAGTCACTAAAACTACTCCTATACTACAACAATGGCATTTTCATGAGGTAACAAAGAACAAAACATCTAAAGCTCTGCAGGCCTCAGGTGAGGCCAGTGTTGATGACTGAGATGTGGCAAATATGGCCTCCATCAGAGGATGAGTGATGGGGAGCTGCTTTGGGAAATTCATCCAAAAATGTGAAAGAGAATGTCAACTAATCAGTTCTTGACCTTCACCTAAAGTACACTTTGGTTATACAACAGAAGGATGAAGCAAAGCACAGCAGGAAGTTCACCTTTGATTGGTTCAAATAAAGTGCATGTTTTGGAGTGTCATAGTCAAATCCGAACTTAAATTTAGCCTAGGTATTTCAGCTTCTGGAGTCGCATTTTCTTTAGAATATTTTAGAAATGCTCTACGACAAAATCTGTGAATAAGTAAATTTTTTGCAAATTGGAGTTACAGAAACCTGTTTGCAGTTGTTAAGAGTAGCGAACAATTATTTTTTTTCCACAGGTCAAGGTTGCTTTGGATAGCTTTTTTTTTCTTTTGATGAATGAAATCATTATTTAAAAACTGGATTTTATCTCAAGCATAAAAGATACAAAAAAAGGCAGAAATATGCACTATCTTGCCAAACCTATTTGCTCATCTGCCTTGACTCACATCTGAGCTTAAGTCACATCCCTTTCCTAATCCATAGAGTTCAATATGACGTTTGTTCACCTATGCAGCTAGAACAACTTCATCTCTTCTGTGAAGGCTGTTCTCAAGGAGTGTGTTTAAGGGGATTTTTGACCATTCTTCCAGAAGCACATTTGTGAGGTCACATAGTGATGTTGGATGAGAAGGCCTGACTCAGTCTCCACTCGAATTAATCCTAAAGGTGTTCTATCAGGTTGAGGTCAACCCGACAGACCTCATCCCGACAGAGGTCAGGACTCTGTGCAGTCCAGTCAGGCTCATCCACACCAGACTCTCCATCCATGTCTTTATGGACCTTACTTTGTGCTCTGGCACACAGTATTGTTAAGGGGTCAACTCCAAACTGTTCCCACACAGTTGGGATCATGGAAATGTCCAAAATGTCTTGGTGTGTTGAAGCATTCAGAGTTCCTTTCACTGGAACTAAGGAGCCAAGCCCAGTTGTTGAAAAACAAGCCCACACCATAATCTTCCCTCCACCAAACTTTACACTTGGTACAATGCAGTCAGACAAGTACCGTTGTCTTGGCAACCTCCAAACCCAGACTTGTCCATCAGATTGCCAGATGGAGAACACGTCTCCACTGCTCTAGAGTCCAGCGACGACGTTCTTTGCACCACATCATTCGACGCTTGTATTGCTCCATCAGTTTATGTTCCCTTCCACTTTGTGTCTAAGTTGCCGTTGTTCCCAAACACTTCCATTTTCTTAGAATACATCTGACAGTTGACTGTGGAACATTTAGGAGCGAGGAAATTTCACCACTGGATTTGTTGGGTGGCATCCTGTCAGTTCCACACTGGAATTCACTGAGCTCCTGAGAGCGAGCCATTCTTTCACAAATGTTTGTAAAAACAGTCTGTATGCTGAGATGTTTCAGTTTATACACCTGTGGCCATGGAAGTGATTGGAACATTGAATGTGGTCATTTAGATGGGTGAGCAAATACTTTTGGGAATCTAGTGTATGTAAGTAAATACTTTGCCTTCGTACAGTAGATGGATGAGTTGATGTCCACTCAAAGGCTTTTAAGAGGGTGTAGATTTTGCTACTATTGAGCTTTGCAGCTTTGTGCTTCACAGGAACCTACATATCTTCTAATCATTGCTGTTAATAGGTTGACAAAATGAGCCATTCCGGACTGAAAAGTGTTAGGACAGCCCAAAATGCTCTACACAATAAAATGTGTTTTATCTAATTTAGGGGCTGTAAAATGTTTACATTTTATTTTATCAACTCTAAACCAAAGTCAGTAGTTGCAGCCCTTCTCATCTATCATCTGCCACCTTTCATCCATTTTAAGAAGTCAAATGTTTCTTCCTCCCCATCTCTTATGGGGACCTCAGAGTGGCCGATTGTGGCCACACTGTTTCCAAGAGGAGACTGGACTCTGGCTTTTCTACTTCTTCTTTGTTGTTTTTGATGGTTAAGCTGTTTGCTGTAGTCTGTATTTGCTGTTTGTTTGTGAAATGATTCATTTGAAAGTTTGTTTTCTGAAAAAAAAAAACCTATTCTGACCACATGCACTTCTTTTCCATTTCTTTTTAAGCTTTGCTCAAGATTTTTCCTGATTAGATAATGACTGATTAAAAAAAGTTTAATGTAATATGTTGTGTATATGTTTAGATTGCTTAAGTTATAGAAAAAAAAATATTTTTAGTTGTTGGTGTATGGCACTTTTAAACACATACTTTTAAAGCACCTGTGAAATAAGTCCTTTTTTAAAGAATAAAGTAAATCATTTTACTCTGTGAACAATGCAAATTCTCCATCTGGTTTAATGTTGTTTGGAATAAGACCGAAAGTACAAAATATTCTCACCAAGTGCTTCAGACCAATTTAATAAATAACACACAAATTAAAACAATTTGAATCTTCTTTAAGTCTATATAATTTACCCAGGTTGAATACCAGTCAATTCAAAGCAAATGTCTGTACTAATCTGACTATGAAGAGGCTTAAATTTGACCCACTGCAACTCCCAGTCTGTCCAGGATGCCCCCCCGCCCCCACCAATCCATAACGAGTGCTGCTCAACAGTGAGATTAATAATACATATAACAGTTGTAATATGGACATGCATAAGGTCCTGCCTCTACATGCCCACATTCAACCATAATTGGCCAATGCAGGGTATTTGTCACCACTTGCAGCAAGCAGCCTGGCATCCTCACAACTCATCACATTGTGTTGATCTCTGGTCCACGTCTCTCTGGTGATCACCAACCCTAACCCTGGATGATCATCCAGGGACAGGAGTGTGATGGTAAGAAATCTTATAGGGATCATGATGGAGGGTGACCTCAATTCTGCATTGCCATTTTCCCCGTCTCCAAAACCAGTATAGGTATAGGTCAGAGACTGCACATTCCCCAGTAAAGACCCCATTTTGTCTGTACACCACCATTATATATGAGATGAATGAGCAACCTATAGAAGCAGCTGCTGCAGTAATACCTGCATCGTCCTTTGTGTGACCTCATCACTCTCATATTGTTCTGGTGAATATTGTAGTCCACACAGTGTTTCACCTAACTGAGCTTTGTAGGTTCTGTTCAGACAAAAGTTCTGTCTGGAACTATATTTACTCTGACTGAGGTTGCATTCACACCAGTCCTGTTTGGTCTGCTTTAGTCCACCACCATTCTGTCTGTCCAGAAGGTCCAGTTCGTTTGGGAGGTGTGAATGTATTCAAACTCTGATGCAGACCAAAAACTGAACTCTGGTTCGCCTACAAACCTAGGACTCAGTTCAGTTGTAGTAAATTTGGGTCCAGTTGGAATGCATATGTGAACGCTAAGCAGGCTGGAGACCACCCCAAAAGCAGGAAGTGGACTACAGTGCAGGGCATGCTGGGTAAATACAACCTTAACAAATGTGTGTGTGTCTAGTGCCAGCAGGAGAAATGTGAGTAAACATTTATCTATGTTGTTCATCTGAGACAGCTACCCATGTTTTCCAAAAGGCCCATATTTGATTAATAACACTTTTTTTCAAAGCCTTAAGGAATTCAAGGTGTAATCTATAGCCTCCATCCACAGCCCTCCCCCTTCCAGCCCCAACATACATCACGTGACATCCTGGTAGGACTGCTCTATGCATAAAGAAGTGGAATCTGCTCGTTTGCCAGAGAACACTTTCAGTCCTGTTCCAGACTGAATCTCTCCTCTAGGCCAGTTCTGTTTCTGGTCACTTTGTATGGATGTGTTCTGTTAATGTTTCTGTTCATGTTTTGTTTTATCACATGGTCTTTGGTCTTTCACCCTTTCTTTGCCCATTTCATGGTTTAGAGCAGTATTTTTACACAGTCAGAGTAGCCAGCTTCATTTTCCTCAGTGGTTTACAGAATCTACAAGCAGTGAACTTCAAACTCTTTCAACCAAATGATAAAACCAGCCAAAGTCCCATTCTGACTGTAAAATGCTGCACTATATAGACTACACTTGAGTTTTGTGCCAAGTGCTTGGCTGCCCACCTTTAATCCAACAGTGTGTCTGTGTGTTTGTGTTAGATAAGAAACGTGTATCATTGACACTGTAGTAAAGAAAGCACTGGTGATATCCTTACATTAGCATCTCTCTTTTAACATATCTTCACTCTCCATCTTCCTGTCTGTCCTGTTGTTTCTCACATGTTGTCTGCTCCTGTTGTCCTTTCTCTGATTTCTGTGTCTGTATATATGAATGTGTGTGTGCTTTTATGTTTGCTCCTGCTTGTGTTGTTGAAATGTTTGTGCATACACATGTCTGTGATTGTGCTTATGTGTGCCTGCATGTGTGCGTGTCTGTGTGTGTGGGTGTGTGTGCGCGTGTGCGTTTGTTTCTTCTCTTTGGCCAGGTGAGAAGGTCATGCAGGATGATGAGTTCACCTGTGACCTTTTCCGCTTCCTGCAGCTGCTTTGCGAAGGACACAACTCGGGTACTAAGCTCTCTCCTATTGGTTCTTAATTTATAGAGAAACGTGAAGCAGGCTGTGAATTAAGCTCCATGGCTCTGACTTATATACAAGTGATATAAAGTGGTCTGTTCTGTTAAAACTAGGTCTTTTTTTTCTAGCTTAGAAGGGAGGAAGATAAATCTGATCTATAAATCAAATGATTCTTATGTAAAAAGTATTCACCCTCTTGGATGTTTCACCCCTTTTTTTTTTTTTTTATAAATCAATCACGATCACTTGGCTTTTTTTTGACAAAACAATTTGCAAAAGAATAAAAAAAAACTTAAAGTGAAATCTATGTTTCTACAAAATGATGACAATTAAATAAAAATAATTTACATAAAGTGAATGTATAAATATTCACCCCCTTCAAGTCAGTATTTGGTATTTTCATCTCCACCTCTGTCCACAGGGAGTGTGTGTGGTTTGGCCTCAGTCAGGCTGCTCTTCTGAATGTTGCAGTTTTCCTCCATTATTCTTGCTAAACTGTTCCAGCTCTCTAAGGTGTTCTGGTCTTTGACTGGGCCACTTTTGAACATCCACCTTGGTGTCTTCAGACCATCTGTGTGCATCTTCAGGTGGATGTTTCGGCTCATTGTCTGGTTGGAGAAAAAATGCTCTCTGAAGCCGGTGATTTGTAAAAGCAATAAAATGTAAAACATCCAAGGGGGTGAAAGTCTTTAATGGACTCTGTCTGAAGCTTATGAAACATCTTGTTCTGCTTTTTCCCTTTCAACTTTATATATTCTTGTTTTTGCTTCATCTTGTTTCAGATTTCCAGAACTACTTGAGGACACAAACTGGGAACAATACAACCGTCAACATCATTATCTCTACTGTTGACTACTTACTCAGAGTTCAGGTTAGTTTTTTCTCTTCACAGCTGCAATATGACAAAAATCCAATTTTACTCTGAGGCACATTTCCTTATAGAAGCTTGAAAAAACACTCTGTTGGTTATATGGACACTGTGACATCCTTCATATTTTGCCAACAAACAATCCTAACTAGCCAGTTTCATACAAAGCAGTTAATTTGAGTGGAAAAAATATTTTGGAACAAGTTCATCAGTTAGTAACAGAATGACAAAAATAAATTATTTTTTGGCTGAAGACTCCAAAAATAAGCTGCTGAATAATGTAGACATGGCATAGAAGGACTTATCCTTCATAATGAACTAATCTATAATTTGCATTTGGTTGGTCGCTTATTCAGTAAAATTCCAAGCTTGTAATTTTACTGAAAAAACTTTAATTTCCCATCCTTGCTCCTCAGGAGTCTATCAGTGACTTTTACTGGTATTATTCTGGGAAGGATGTTATTGATGAGCAGGGCCAGAGGAATTTCTCCAAGGCAATCAATGTGGCCAAACAGGTGTTCAACACGCTTACAGAGTACATCCAGGTAAGAGAATTCAGCAGAAATAAACAAAGAGCTTCATTTCTAATAAAAATCCCTATATTTTAAAAATAGCTACTAACAAGTCCCACGAGGCGGACGACCAGTCTTCCCTTAATCAGATCCAAACATGAACTTCTCCTGTATGTTGCGGTACATGTACTCCTAATGAATGGCTTCTTATCTTCCCCTCACGTTATGCAGTGTCATTTAATGTTTTCTTGTTTGAAAAAATAGTTTTACATCATTGTGTGTACAGGGTGACACATCGCCCTGTACAGTGAAACTGACTGAGTTTGTTTTTGTAGGGACCGTGCACAGGCAACCAGCAGAGTCTGGCACACAGTCGCTTGTGGGATGCTGTGGTTGGCTTCCTGCATGTCTTTGCTCACATGCAGATGAAATTATCTCAGGTTAGTGGGAAACAACTTGGGTAGAAACTGACAGGTCTCATAAAGTCACCCATTTTGTGTTTTGGTTTGTTATTAGTTGATTGAGTAGATTGAAAGTCTGCATTTCTTTGCTATGCATGTGTGAAATTAAGCATTTGAAAGACAATTTGTACCTTCTTTTAATTAGCCTAGTATAAATGGGTAAATACTGGGTTCCAGACTGATCAAACGTGTTTCCTTCTCTTTCCTCTCAGGACTCCAGTCAGATTGAGTTACTAAAAGAACTGATGGATCTGCAGAAAGACATGGTGGTTATGTTGCTGTCTATGCTGGAAGGTATATTTATGTTCATAGCAAATGTATGACTTATTGTAGATTGATCAATTAAATTTATTTGTATAACACATTTCAGCAGCAAGGCAGGTCAACGTAAAAACACAAAAGTACAAAGTCATAGAACACACAGTCAGCAATTGGACCATTACATTTTGTCAAGTGCCACTGTCAGAATGTCAGTTAATGTTTCATATGTATGATGTTTCAAAAGCTAAACAGGAGGGTCTTTAGTCTAGATCTATATTATAGATAGAAACACCAGATGCATACATTAGTTGTTTTCAGGTAAGCTGTGTCTACAATGGTTGTTAAATCCTGTCTAACAAATATTCACTGTTACCCCCTCAGGTAATGTAGTAAATGGGACAATTGGCAAACAAATGGTTGATATGTTGGTGGAATCGTCCAACAACGTGGAGATGATCCTCAAGTTCTTTGACATGTTCCTGAAACTGAAAGACCTGACCTCCTCTGATGGTTTCAAGGAGTATGACCCCGATGGAAAAGGCAAAAAGCTCTGAACACTTTTTGGGTTTAACAAGTTATTAATAGCCCTAATGAGAAATGTGCTGCATTGACATTTTTTGCATATGGAGTGTTTTGCATGGTGGAAATAGTTTGTGATTTGTTGGTTCGTGTATGAACCTACAGGTGTCATCTCCAAAAGGGACTTCCATAAAGCCATGGAGAGCCACAAACACTACACCCAGTCTGAAACGGACTTCCTCCTCTCCTGTGCTGAGACTGATGAGAATGAACTTCTGGACTATGAGGAGTTTGTGATGCGTTTTCATGAACCTGCTAAGGTGAGTCAGAACACAGAGCACTGAATGTACACTGACAAAATGCATACTCTAATTTGTTGCAGCTAATCTTATTAGTTTTGCTCAGGCTACAGTTCTGATTTGACTGAAAGTCATATCAGAATTATAGCTTGAGAAAAACTATTCAAATTAGAATAATTGTTTGTTTGTTTTTTAAGTTGGTTCAAAGAAAAGATTTTCCAACACATTTACAGTTGACAGAATTATTGTAAGCTCAGGGAACAAACAAGACATTTCTTTTTTTTTTCTTTGTTTTTTTTTATAAAGTGGCTTGAGATGATGTGATTTGCTGCTATACAAATAAACTGATTTGAATTGAAGGTTGCATTGTTGCCGACGTCCTGGGTTTGAATTCCAGGTCTTTCTGCATGGACTTTGCATGTCCCCCATGCTGGTTCCCTCTGGGTGCTCCAGCTCTTTCCCACAGTCTTAAAATTGACTGTTGATTATTCTGTCTAAGTATTGGACTTGTTCATGCACCCATTAACTCTGTGTTGGCCTGTGATGGAGTGGAGACCTGTCAGGGTGTACTCCACCCCTAACCCTATGACCACTAGCCTCCAGACAGATGGATGGATGGAGCTGAATTCAATTCAAAGAGAAGATATTTGGAAAAACAATGTGCAAATCAATCAGCTATTGAAATAACGAATCAAAATATCAATAAGAACCCCAAGGGCAAAAACAAAAACCTTAACAACCATTTTTGCCTAATCTGTCATTTGCCTACACATTCCACTCGATCTCACCTCAGTGTTCCATCTGGGATTTCTCCCATTGACTTGGATTTATGGAGCTAGACTTTCTGCCAGGTTGATCAGCGGACAGAAGGAGAAGTTGTGAACGATGATGTTGAGTTTCTCCTCCGTTTTAGAATTGCAGTGTACCTGTAGTTAGTTTCAGCAATGGCAGCGGAGGAAGAAGCTGTTCAGTCTGTGATGATTGATCACAGTGCAGGTAATTTCCAGTAAATTCCATAGAACTGGCGCATTACATATGTCATAGACAAACGTTAGCTACTGGGTAAAATTTCAAACTTCAACAGAGTCTAGGACTGCAGGAAGAAATCGTTTCTCAACAGCTGAGAGCTCAGACCCTCTAGGTGAAACAAATAGCGTAGAACAAGGAGCTGGTTTTCACCAGGATGGTGTATGTGTAGAGTTCAGCCAGACATCACACACCCAAGGATTATTTAAATAACAAAGGTTGGATCATTTAGTTTTCTCAAACTTGTAAGTTAAGTTCATTCTTTTGGTTCCATCATGATCCATTATGCCTAACATCCTTAAAGGCAATAAAGGTTTAATTTCATATTTACTCTTCACTTTGTTACTCAGGACATTGGCTTCAATGTGGCAGTTTTGTTGACAAATCTGTCCGAGCACATGCCTCATGACACCCGCCTGCAGACCTTCCTGGAGCTGGCCGAGAGCGTCCTCAACTACTTCCAGCCATATCTGGGCCGGATCGAGATCATGGGCAGCGCCAAGCGCATTGAGCGGGTTTACTTTGAAATCAGTGAGTCCAGTCGGACACAGTGGGAGAAACCTCAGGTGAAAATGCTTTTAACAATCCATCACTTCAGATGATAGATCATAGATCTGTCTGTTAACCCTGAAACTTTCTCCAAACATCCCTCCTGTGTGTGCAGGTTAAAGAATCAAAACGCCAGTTCATCTTCGATGTGGTGAATGAAGGTGGAGAGAAAGAGAAGATGGAGCTGTTTGTGAATTTCTGTGAGGACACCATCTTTGAAATGCAGCTAGCAGCGCAGATGTCCGATGCTGGCGAGCGCTCAGCTGTGAAAGAGGAGAGTGAGCGAGAGAAATGTGACGAGGAAAACCCTGACATGGGCTTCTTCTCTATGTCTACTGTGCGCTTGGCTTTAATCGCCCTTCGTTATAACGTCATGTTGCTCATAAAGGTGGGAGCACGCATTTCCTTCACTGCCGATTTAACTTGTATATTTTGAAAAACTTGCATGTTTTTCAAAATATGCAAATATATATTGATTCACTGTCTTCCAAGCTTTCCACATATGAAGTCTTTGTAATGAAAAAAATGCAGTCTTATGTAAATATTTTTATACATCACAAATTTAAAAAAAATATTCGGTAACACTTTATTTGAAGGGGGGTGAATAAGACTGACATGACACTTTCATAAACATGACATAACACCTGTCATGAACATGAATAAGCCTTCATGAATATTTATGACTCTTGTCATAAAGCGTCATTCGGTAAATTATGACACTTTTAATACAAAGTTGAAGTTATGACAACTTGACATTAACCAAGAAATCATTACTGATATAAATTTGTTATAAAAGTATCACTGATTGCACTTTAAAAATGAGGTAACTTTATGTTATTAAAGGTAAAGTTTAAACAGTAATGATTTCTTGGTTAATGTCAAGTTGTCATAACAAAGACATTTTGAATAATGTCAACTTTGTATTAAAAGTGTCATAATTTACCGAATGACGCTTTATGACAACAGTCATAACTATTCATGAAGGCTTATTCATGTTCATGACAGGTGTTATGTCATGTTTATGACAGTGTCATGACAGTCTTATTCAACCCCCTTCAAATAAAGTGTTACCAAATATTCTAATCTTTACCTGGACAAAACATGTAAATTAAACCTGAGATGGTGGCAGCAGTGTTGTCTGTCTGCTGGAAGATGGAGCAGATGCCTTACATGACAAAAACATAATATGATATTGAATTATGAAGCAATTAATAAACATAGCATTTTGTTCAGTGTCATCATCAAAATCATCAATACACATCAAATGTTGGTCAATGTTCCATTTATTATGGTTCAAAAGCAATTCTAACCAGATTGACTTTCAGTGTAGAGCAGGGTTTCTCAATTCTGGTCCTCAGGCCCTCCTGTTTTAGGTGTTCCCCTTCTGCCACATACCTGGATTGAAACTGTGAGTGATTAACAGGCTTCTGCAGTACTTAATGGCTGCAGATCATTTGGATCAGCTTTTCTGGAATAGAGGCACATCTAAAACATACAGAGCAGGGGGCCTGAGGACTGGAACTGAGAAGCACTGGTCTAGAGGAACTCAGTGTTTCAGCTGTTCTGCAGTTTTCTGGAAGTTTGCTCCAGATTTATGGTGTATAGAAGCTGAAGGCTGCTTCTCCATGTTTAGTTTTGTTTCTGAATGCAGAACAGACAGTGAAGACACTGTTGCAGTAATCAATGCGACTAGATAAACTCATGGATGAGTTTCTCTAGATCTTGTTTAGACGTTAGTTCTCTAATCCCAGAAATGATCTTCAGGTGAAAGAAGGCTGGCTTTGTAACGGTCTTCATGTGGCTCTGAAGGTTCAGATCAGAGTCCACCTCGAGGGGCACAGTGATGTGCAGCAGAGTGTCCAGTGACCTGAGCTTTGGCTTTGTTCTTTCTTCAGGTGCTGTCAATGAAGAGCCTAAAGAAACAAATGAAGAAGATCAAGAACATGACACTGAAAGACCTGGTGACCACTCTGGTGTCTTTCTACTGGTCAGTGCTGCTGGGTCTCCTCCATGTGACCTTCAGTGTGGCTCGAGGATTTTGCAGAATCTTCTACAATACCTTCATGGGAGGGAATTTAGTAGAGGGAGCCAAAGCTGTCAAGGTTATTTATTTAAAAATGGTTGAAGAAAGAACTATTTAGATTCTGCATCAGCTATTCATAAAGAGCTAAAGTTTCTCCATCCATAGGTGTCAGAACTGCTGGCCACCATGCCTGATCCCACCCAGGACGAGGTCCGCGGTGAAGGAGACGAGAGAGAGAAGAGGCTGTCTGAGCGCAGCTCCCCGAAGGAGGACCTGGCTGATCTAGCAGTTAATACCAGTGAAACTGAGCTGCTGTCTGACATTTTTGGTCTTGACTTGAGAAGAGAGGGGGGACAGTACAAAATCACCCCCCATAACCCCAACGCTACCCTCACAGAGCTCCTCAACTCCCCAGTGCCCCCCTCAGCGCCGCCCCCTGCTCCACAGCCAGAACTCAAACAAAGACATCAGGTGAATGAAACATTTTCTACTTTGGGTTTATTCATTGCATATAGTCATCTGTGCAGGAATCACCCTGAACTTGTTCTAAGCTCAGGTATCAATCAGTTCATGTTTCTAGTTCAGCATCTAAACCTTCAGAACTAAATCCAATACTCCAAATTGAGTCTTCATTTATCACTCTTTGTCTAGAATAATTTAAAAGATGTATCCATTATGTCATTTGTAACCGACTTATTATCTCTTGCTGTCTTTGCTCATATAAACTGTATTTTATATTTTTATAATGGCTGAATTGCTAGAACCACTGCTGTCTTTCCCATATTTTAATGTATTTGTCACCATAAAGCTAAAGGAGTCTGAAATATGGAGTATAAATGATCCGTTTAGTCTAGGTGTGGAACTATAATCACTTTAACCATGTCATTATCATCTCAGTGTGTGTGTGGGTTTTTTTGTTGTTTCCCTTTCAAATATTCTTTCACATTAAAACCACAAACCGTAGTAGTGTAAATCTCACTGCACTTTTTTTGTTCAGCATCCATAAAATCAAAATGGTGCTCCAGGAACCTCATGCATTACTTTAGTAGTGACAGAGTGAAAACAATGAGGCTAATGCTCCTCTGAAAGCCTGGGATAATGTAAAATAAAGAAAATATTAGTGCTGAGGTAGAAGTGTAATCAGAAAAGGAAAATTATGCATCTTTTTTCCAATTGGAATCTGACAATCTGAAAAGGCACCTGTATTCAGCAGGCTTTGTAGAATCAATTGTCACTGTGGTTCCAGTTGTAAGACTTTTTTGGAGGCATTCAGAGATTATTCTGTCTATATCATTAGAATGCAGGAATGGTCGAATATGAATCTTTCCATTGAAGCTCTACCTGCACATTCAGAGTTACTGCCCTGAGAAATTAAGTTAATTTATGTTCTTTCATTTATTTATTTATTTCAAAATGATCTACTTAAATCCTTCAAAATAATCAGGGGAAAAACCTTTGTTGGACTTGTAGCGATCAAACCCTGCTTACAATTTCTGACCAGTTTTTCCCATTTTTCCTCAGGTATTTTGACCCGACAGTTTAAAGTGATGGCTTCCTGTCCATCACCCTAATCTTTAGCTCCTTCCATAGATTCTCTAGCAGATTCCAGTCAGAACCTGCCAGAGAATACCGGTTCCTTGTTACCTTACACAATAGGTAACAGGGAACCTGAGCCATCAGGTTCCCTGTTACTCTGAAACTTTAATATCTCCTCTGGTCAGAGGAAACATGTTGGTCAAATTAAAAGATAACTTCATATCTAAATCTGCCTGGGGTATGAATAATTTCAGGTTCAACTGTAGCATTTTGTAGGTATGGTAAAAAGTTTTATTTTGCTCTTGTCTGACCTTATTTTCTAAAGGCAACAGGCAAACCAGACTTTACCTTTCATTGTTTCATTCTTCCACTATTTTATAAAAGCCTGATTTGTGCAATTGTGCCACCTGAGCCATGGTTCACTGCAGCTCCTCCAGAGCCACTGTGGGCTTATCACCATGTAAAACATGATGGACTGAACAGAGCTCTGAGAGACACTCAAAGTTTGGGATTTTTTTCTAGAACTTAATCACACATTTCCAGTTTTTGTTTAATAAAATCACTGAGATATTTTTGTTGGACCGAACATGCTGTGGATTCAACATGGCAAATGTAGGAAACCATAAAGGGGTGTGAACACTTTTGTAAGACCCTGTATGACTGAGACTCATGCTGAATAACAACAACTATGCATATTTTCTAATCATGTCTTCTGCTTTAGTCAAAGAGTGGTTCCTCTGAAAAGAAGGAAGAAATACCAGAAGCTGAAGTTGAACCTGAAAAAATGTCAGAGTAAGAAAGTTTTTATTGTCGTCATAAGAACAACTTTTGGGGGGCAAAAACGAGAGAAATAGACGAATATGGACAAACAGCACAAAGCCTCAAGCACTGTTTCATGATTGTAGAGAGGAACATGTGGTGAAGCAAGAGAAACAAGTGAAGAATGAGAAGATGAAATCAAAAGTGAGAAAACATCACAACTCAAAGTCTGATGAACCAGATCTGCAGGAGTCGGCTGTCCTGAAGAAAATCCTGGCCTACCAGAGGAAACTGCTGGTATGACCAACACTTCTGTCCTGTCCCATACTGTCCTGTCCCATACTGTCCTGTCCCATACTGTCCTGTCCTGTCCCATCCTGTCCTGTCCCATACTGTCCTGTCCCATACTGTCCTGTCCTGTCCCATACTGTCCTGTCCCATACTGTCCTGTCCCGTCCCATACTGTCCTGTCCCATACTGTCCTGTCCCATACTGTCCTGTCCCATACTGTCCTGTCCCATACTGTCCTGTCCTGTCCCATACTGTCCTGTCCCATA
>NW_015113867.1:90184-104234 GCF_001443285.1 Poecilia latipinna | reverse complement strand
TCTGTGCCGTCCTGTCCCATCTTGTCCCGTGCCGTACTGGCCTGTCCCATACTGTCCTGTCCCATACTGTCCTGTCCCATACTGTCCTGTCCCATCTTCCTATCCCGTTCTTTTCTGCCCCGTCCTGCCCTTCACTTTCTGGTCTTTCTGCTCATATCAGGTGTTCAGATCCACCTTCAGTGTTTCATACTTTCATGTATGGACTAGAATGTTCTCATTCAGTCAGTAGATGAGATGATGTGAAGCATGTTAGAAATCTGTTCCAGAATCATCAATCTGCCGTTGTCTTCCTGTCGTCCCTACAGAACTACTTTGCCAGAAACTTCTACAACATGAGGATGCTGGCCCTGCTTGTTGCATTTGCAATTAATTTTATACTTCTATTCTATAAGGTAATGGGGAACTGGGTATGGTAGGAACACACACACACATGCACACAAATGTATCTTCACAATGACTTCCATTCATTTGTCATTGATTTCTACAGTATAACCCTAAACTCAGTTCACACCTCAGTTTTAAACCTAACCCAAAAATAACATTGTGCACACACACACACACACACACACACACACACACACACACACACACACTCATGCTTTTAGCCCTCTATTCCAGTTGCTATAATACATTTATGTCAATTGTTTCTGTTAAAAAGGCTTTGAATAGTTGAGGGTGATAATAAATGATCTGCAAACATCTGACATGGATAGAAGCCTGGGTCAGGGGTCATGGGTCACAAAATCAGGCCATAGCTAAAGAGTGTCAGTGTTACAGAATGCTTTAAAGCGCAGCATTACTACACAAAACTGTTGGGTTAGGTTTTGTACTTTGTTATCCACATGTAGACTGTCTAAAGCAGACTGTTGTTTGAAGCAGTTATTAGTTTGTAAATTATTTGCTCTTTAATTGCAAAGAGCAATTAAAGAGCAAATAGTTTTCTTGTAGAGCCCTCCTGAAAAGGAAACAGTATTCTCTTTCTTTTTTTAATGTATTTTTGTTGTTGTTGTTGCTTTGTTGTGAAAAAAGCTAGTTAACTTGTTCCTGCCAGGTTTCTACTTCTTCCTCCCTGGTGGAAGAGAAGGAAGCTGCTCACAGCAGCAGCCATGCAGACAGCAGTGTCCAGTGGGATCCACTGCTTGGAGAAAGGCTGGAATCGAACGAACGGGTGTCGGATGAGACGGGCGAGCCTCTGAAGCCGGTCTCAGTGCGTTTTGTTCTGGAGGAAAGCAGCGGATACATGGAGCCCATGTTGCGGATCCTAGCTGTTCTCCACACCGTCATTTCTTTCTTCTGCATCATCGGATACTACTGTCTGAAGGTAAGATTATGAAACACAGCAAAAAAAAAAGCCTCGTTTGGTTTGGATTTCCTCATGTTAACAGTGTATTTCAATTCAGTTTATTTCTATAGTCCCAGTTCACAAGCAATGTCATCTCCAGGCAATTTACAAAAACATGATTCCAACTCAATCACACACATTCCACCTGATCCTAGTTATCAAACAGTACAGTATGCTCAGTTAATTATTCAAAGTAGTTTAAAATGTTTCTATCTAAGGAAACCCAGCAGAATGCATGGAGTCATTTAGTGATATTTCAGTAATTTGAACATAGCGGTCCTGTATTACTGTGTACGGCTCCTGTAGGTTCCACTGGTAATCTTCAAACGTGAAAAGGAAGTGGCCAGGAAGCTTGAATTTGATGGTCTTTACATCACCGAGCAACCATCTGAGGACGACATTAAAGGACAGTGGGACAGACTTGTGATCAACACTCAGTGAGTGGATCAGAACAGGAACAAAAGGAGTCAGAAAATATTTGTTAATATGCATTCATCTTTTTCTTTTTTTACCACTTACACTTCTCTTCACTTCCATAAAAATGTTGTCCTTTCAGATCCTTCCCCAACAACTACTGGGATAAGTTTGTCAAGAGGAAGGTAGGCAAAGGAGTTCACAAAGCTGTGAAGTTTAACTGAATGAATTTTGGACATTTTTTCATACAGTCTTTTACCTTGTGCAGGTGATGGATAAGTATGGGGAGTTTTATGGCCATGACCGCATCAGTGAGCTGCTGGGGTTGGACAAGGCTGCTCTGGATTTCAGTGATGCTCACAAGAAAAGAAAACCCAGGAAAGACAGTTCACTGGCTGCTGTGTAAGTGTCTTACTCCAACAGTGTGTGTATGTGTCCTTTTAAGAGGAGGAAAATGAAAACTAAATATTGATGAATAATTAACATGATGTAGTCTGGAGGTTTGAAGCTTTTCCTGCTTACAGCAAACCAATTACTCTGCGATTTAACATTCTTTAAACAGGAAGATGTACTTTCTGCCATTTGGACTGTAATATAATTGATTTTAATTCATTTTAATTTAATAACCGACATTAAGAGAAGGAATGATCTGGAGTTTTGAATAAACTAGAAGCCATGTTTGGAAACTCAGTAGCTTTACAGACACGTTTAGGACAGAGCTCTTATTAAAATGGTTATTGGCATCAGTCCATTGATTTCAATTTTTTTTCCATCAATGTCTTTATTGAACTATTGAATATATTACAGAAAAACAACAGAAGAAACACATTCCCTTACTGTCTTCCTTAGAATCATACATACTGAAGCCCTAGTGAGAGATTCAAGAACAGTATTACCCATAGATTTCACATTTTATTACATAAAATACTTTATTATTTATTATGGGTATAAAGAACAGCCAACCTTGTCTTGCCTCCTAACAGGCTCAACTCCATCGATGTGAAGTATCAGATCTGGAAGCTTGGGGTTGTTTTTACTGATAATGTAAGTATTCCAGCAGCCACGTGCACAAAGAGACGGCGTCTAAACATTTAAAACCCAGTGTGGGTTTTCAGATGCTTTTCTCAATATTAGATTTATTTTAATATCCAGGAATACACTGAACAAAAATATAAATGCCTCATGTCAAATGTGAGTTTTATGAACATTTGGGTTATGCAATCTATAGAGAGACTCAAACTATAAATTCAGCAATTACTGATCTTCATATTGGCATTGATAACATCCATTTGTAATGGATTGCCAGTCCTTTGAACAGAAGGGTCAGGTTGAGGAATTAGATTTTGACCCAGATGTTTCTCCTAGGCGGTTACAGACAGTCTGACGTGTCTGTTGTGCAGACCAATAGTTTCATCAGCTGTGTGTGTCACTGGTCTTAGCCGATCCCGCAGATGGGCGAGCCGGATGTGGCGTTCTTGTGCTGGAGTGGTCACACGTGGCTGACAAGGATGAGGTCAGTTTGCAGTAGTGCCAGTCTGTTGGAAACCAACTCTTAAACGACCTGTTTAATGGACATTGGGCCGTGCAGCTACTGCTCTGGTGGACGTCCCTGCATCCAACATGCCAATGGCACGCTCCGGCATAACTTGTGACATCGGTGGCATTATGACTTGTGACCAGATGTGACATTTTGGGGCGGCCTTTTATTGTCCCCAGTCCCCAAGGATTGTCCAGTTGTTGCTCATTTTGTCTGATCACCCACTGGACATGCCCCACCCATGTACCGAGTAAGAAAAAACTCCCTGAGTAATGCTCACTGACAGCAAGTTGGATTAAAAAAATTACATAAATCAAGAGAAATATTACTTTTGTACAATAAAATATCAGCAAATACTCATTTACAGTTGTTAACTCCGCATGGCAACAATATTTGACATAATATATTTTTGTTCAGTATATATAGTTAGTTCAGTCCAATCAGATATATTCAGTCATTATCCACACAGCTGTCAAGGTTTCTTAATAATTATACTTAATTTATGCACTTAATCTTTGACAGAAATCTCCCTTTTTCATTTCCTTTTCAATTATTAGCATAAAGTAATCTTTATGCTTGAAGAAGAAATTAATCTATTTTCACATATATTAAACATTTTAACTGAGGTTAGTTCTGATGTTTGAAACCCATAGGAAAGTGCAATAACAAGTTGAACTTTAATTCCAAAACTTTTTATCCAAAACTCCTTTCATATTGTTTATAAATTCTATATCATGACATAAGTGTGGTTCCTGCATCAGTCCGTAACCACGGTGCTGTCCCATTGTTGTAGTCCTTCCTGTATCTGGCCTGGTACATGACCATGTCCATCCTGGGTCACTATAACAACTTCTTCTTTGCTGCCCATCTGCTGGACATTGCTATGGGCTTCAAGACCCTGCGGACCATCCTGTCTTCAGTCACACATAATGGCAAACAGGTAAGCAGGCTGTGTGTGTTTGTGTGTGTAACACGTTTGTTAAAAGGCCCCTAGAAGTCATTCTAGGAGTCCCTGCAGTCATTATCCACACAGCTATGGATAATGACCTTCGACTTCGACTTTGTCATATTAGCCTCTTTAAAAAGTGCGAAGGATTGACCACAAAAAAATAATAGATTTATTTGTATACAGACAAATATTAAAGTGTCACTGATATGATAAAACCATTTACATGATTTGTTCTAAGCAAAGCATGGTGGAAGGAAAATTCTTCTAATGTTATTATGAAGCAATAAATAAAGTTGTATTTAATTTCTTCAAGTTAGAAGTTAAAAATTAAAAGTTAGAAAAGTCTTGGATTGAGTTTTAATCTTCATGCAGTTAATTATGTTTTGTGAAATACTTCAATAAAATGTCTCAACGTGATGTACATGTTATTTGTGTAAACCTTAGTGTAGCTTATAGTTAACTCAGTTTAGGCTGTTTAAGCTTAGTTTTAATAGTTTAGGGTTTATTTGTAAAGGAAATGTTAAACTTCGCTTGGAGTTAAATGATTCACAATGAATGAATATCAATGAATTACCAAACTTCACGTTTTCAAGAAAATCACACAAAAAACTTAACTTGTTCAGTCAAGTATAGATAACTTCTTCAAAAACATAACATATTAAACATTGTGACAAGAAAAAAAAGATTTTTCCATCTAGAAAGGAGGTTAAAGTGTTGTGTAGAAACAGGAACACTGACTGCAGACTCTCTGCTCAGGAGGTTTGCTGTGTTTCCTGTTGGTTTCTGATATGGAGGACATGGGCAACTGCTCAGGGTGGCATCTTGTGGGAGCAGCATGAGCAAAAATAAAAACAGATTTTTTTTAAAACACCACCTGAACATTGCTTCTTTCTTTTGGAGGAATGTTTTTTCTACATTATTCCAGGGTGCTGACGAATATGTTTGCAAACGGATGCAGGAAGTCAGCACAGACGTTCCAGCTCAGTTAGAGTTGATCAATAATGAAAATCTCCATATCATGGAATTATAAATCTTCTGACCCTGATGGCCATCAAAGTAGTGTTTTCATCCTCCTTGTCTTCCAGCTTGTGCTCACTGTCGGTCTGTTAGCAGTGGTGGTTTACCTCTACACAGTGGTTGCCTTCAACTTCTTTAGAAAGTTTTACAACAAAAGTGAAGATGGAGAACTTCCAGACATGAAGTGTGATGACATGTTGACAGTGAGTATGATAAATATCTCCACTTTCATTGGTTGTATTTGTTATGAGTTTGAATAAAAAGAAGCAACTGCAGTGACTTTTACATTTGCTTTGACATCTAAATGAATCCCTGCATTTCATGCTGGAGTGGATCAGTTAGAAAATCTAAAGTAGTGGAAGTTTTTTTTTTTTTTTTTTAAGAACATAATGTCAAAAGATGGTTGTGACCATGACTTAGTCTAAAAGTTGGAAAACTGCTGAATGAAAAAGTGTGTAGGCAACTATAGCCTTAGTGAACATGTAATAGATTTGCAGCATAATGGCGCAAAAATACAATAACATAACAAATGTTTGACATGATACATTGTATCTAAAAACACTTCACTTACTACTTCTCCAAACTACAATTGCATAATGAAATATGAAGTAGATCTGAACATATTTTAATAAAACATAGTTTTGATTGAATGCACCAATGGCCTTAAATCATGTCTGAACTTGTGCTGAAAGTCAAATATGTTAATGCAATCCTGTAGAAAAATAAGTTTTACTGATGTCTGGCTTTCTGCCTGATTCATCAATGAACCGCTGTGGAACTGAAACCAGTCAGTATCTTACTGCCCGTCTTAACAGGATCATTTATGGTGGGAGAAGCAGGGGTCAGAGCGGTCAGGCCTGGAACCAGGCATGCCTGGTTCTGCATCTGATAATCTGCTACGCTATTGTGTCCTCTGATTATAAAAGCCCTAGAATTATGTATTTTAATGAGAATCTATGGACATATAGGCAGTAACCATGTTTAAGAGATAACTATAAAAAGGAATCTGCCTGTTTGTGTTTCTGCAGTTAGGAAGTACCTTGTGTCACCCAGACGTTTTGGGACACACACACTAATCCGTTTTAGTCACCCACCCGTAGCACTTGATGGAGCAACTGGTTCCTATTAAGGAGCCAATAGTGGCAGCTCTGCCTGCATTGAACCGCGGTAAGGTGACAGGAGCTGTGGAGCTTAGAGGGATGAACAAGAGGAATTCTGTAGTCATGGAGTCACTTGTCTCAGGTTTCAGAGTTTATATAAATAGACCGAACTTATACAGTGCTTTTCCAATCATTTTGACTACTCAAAGCGCTTTACACTAGTCACATTTACCCATTCACACTCACAAACGCTCACACATTTATACACCGATCAGTGGGCAATTTGGGGTTAAGTGCCTACCCAGGGGCACATCGACATGTGGCAGGAGGCAAGACGACGACTCTACCCTCACAGCCACATTCGCCCCGTATAGTGGAGTGAAGTGATCGTTTTCTTCCTGTTCTGTTTATTTTTCCCTTGTGCCTGGAGGAAAATTCCCTAATTTCCGTTTCATCTCTTCAGTTTGGAGATATTTTTAGTTTCTTTCCTGTATTATGACGTATAACTCTTTAATCAAGACCCTCTTATAAGTCATCTGTACATTCTTGGCATCTACTGATGCACCAATATACTTCATATTTAGTTATTTTATTAGATCTTTTGTTTTCTGTTAGTTTAATCTTTGGTACGACATTCCTAAGCCTGTGTTTCCCAGCTTACTTTGCAAAGATGTTGTCACTTAAATTCCTATTTTATTACATGTTTTTCCTTTGAAATATATATGAGAACTAACTGAAATAATTGTTTCTGTCCCTTTTTTGTCAGCTAATAGTTTACTAAGGTTGGCCTTTTATTAACATCAAAAACTTCTGTTTCCTTTGTTTACTGTATGTCTACACACCTTAACTACAGTGATGAACTGAAATACTGCTAATTAATGTGCATTGTGCCTTTAAATAATGAAAACCAACATGTGGTGCTTCTTGATCAAATACCTAAAGGACACTTTACAACATTAAAAACACAAACTAAACAGTAAAAAATAGCAATAAAACACAAAACCACAAAATCACTAAAAAAATTAAAGTGAGAAGGCTGACTTCAACAGAGGAGTTTTGAATTGTGTTTTGAAGGTCAGAAGAGAGTTAATATTGCAGACTAAATATCAAAACAGCTACAACAACTTTAAAAAAAACACTTTTCTTTCACCTTCTTCCTCTCCATTTCTCGCCCAGTGTTACATGTTTCACATGTATGTGGGCGTTCGAGCAGGCGGAGGGATTGGCGACCAAATTGAGGATCCTGCGGGCGATGAGTACGAGATCTACCGGATCATCTTTGACATTACATTCTTCTTCTTTGTCATTGTAATCCTGCTGGCCATCATACAGGGTGAGAGACACAGCAAATATATGCTCCTATAGACAAAATGCCTCAGAATGATGGTACCACTGCACTGTCTCATCTGAGGTCAAAAGTAAGAGAAAAACTGAACAAGAACATCATAACTTGTAATTTGGTGAAAGAAAACTCAACACACACTGACAGGGATGACGAAGATAAGAAAGCACAAAAACTTTCACTGTCCAATTTGCAGATTTTTTTTTGTGGAACATGACTCCTAATTAAACCTACAAGTAACCTCATACGGCCCTCCCATCTCAGCGCCACATGGCAGTGAGAAAACGTCTCTGTCAATGCTTTCTCACCAATCCCATGCCTGTCCACTAGGCGGCACATTTGGCGAATCTTCCAAATAGCCTTCTGTCCAGTTCAGTACGAGTTCATCGGCAAGTTTTGAAAGTTTGGCCAAAATCCGACCTTCCAGACAGGAGTTATAGTCCTGTTATCCTGTGATGTGGCGGATTGGTGAGGACTTTCTGTAAGGTTTGATACACATCATGTGTGGAGATCAGAAATCTCCACACATGATGGAATCATCATCATGTTGCTCCAAAAATACCTTCATGAAGATGGCTGTACCATTTAAGTTACTTCACTGAGTAAGCTTCTGAACATGTGTGATGTCTTCTTAACCTGATATGATGCAGGACTTTGCAAAGGAACAGATGGGGTTGTTGAATTCACTCAGCCCTGTTATTTAGTTCAGTTTTTTGAGTGCCTGACAGCTGCTTGTGGTCAACTGGATTTAGTTGTTGAGTAGTAATGCTGCAGAGGTATTGAGGAGCAAGTTGAAATGTGCTGCTGCGATAGCGCTGCATAGCTGACTGGCCTGGTAAATGTGATTTTTCCAATTCTAGGTTTGATCATTGATGCTTTTGGTGAACTGAGAGACCAGCAGGAACAAGTCAAAGAAGACATGGAGGTGAAGACACACAGTCACCAGAAACACATTTGTTTTTGCGCTACCAGCACATTTTCCACCATTCTACCAATTTAAATATTTATTTGATATTCAGATGCAAATGTTAGCTTAACAGCTAGCAGAGTCAGAGATGAAGATCAGTAACTGTTGGGAAGAACTTATTACCTTTGTCTTTGTTTTCTTGCAGACCAAATGTTTTATCTGTGGAATAGGAAATGAGTATTTTGACACAGTACCACATGGGTTTGAAACTCACACACTACAAGAGCACAACTTAGCCAACTACTTGTGAGTATAAGAGGCTCCTCTGTGCTTTTATTGGTTGTTCCTGTTATTGCAGCTTGAAGTGCAGCTGCTACTTGGGAACCTTCAGCTGAACTGATGCCTTGCACTTCGCCAAAGTTTCAGTGGGCAAGGCACTGCAGCAGTTATTACTGGTATTATTTATATACGAGTGTTAATATGTCAAAAGGTTTTACATTTAGTAAAGAAATGTAAAAACCAACACATGTTCTCATTCTAATGTGATGGTGGTCAAAGAGAGACTCCTACATGTTCTTTCTTCCTGTGGAGTTTAAAACCTGTAAATCTCATCATGTTCAGAGACGGTCGGTGTTAAACTCTATAGAGTTTTTATATGGCTGGTCCTCCAAACAATGAGCTGTATTTGGTATCAAAATAAAAAAAAGCCAGTGAGCTTTGATTTGAGGATTTCTCAAACATGCGTGAAAGAATCAAAGTATTAGTTTAGGTGTGTTTTTGATGAACGTTATAACATAATAGAACTTGGTTTTTTGTAACATCTCCCCTTAAGTTTGAAGTGATGGTTTTTCTGATAAACTCCAATATTTCTGTAAACAGTTCGTTCCATCATCTGTAATAAATGGAATAAATGTTTGTGTGTTTCAGATTCTTTTTGATGTATCTGATAAACAAAGATGAAACTGAGCACACAGGCCAGGTACAGCAGCTCCTCTCCACTCAGCTTTTCTTTCATTCTGAGGGACATTTTGCTCTCAGTATTTATGGTCCAGTTCATTCCTCAGAGCCACTGATATGTTTCATGGTGGATATTTTCTAAGAACATTCTTTTTTTCTTACATCTTGTCCTTTTAAAGTCCTAAAATTAGATTCAATCCTTCTCATGCTGTCTGTTTCTCTTGAAGGAGTCTTATGTATGGAAGATGTACCAGGAGCGCTGCTGGGAGTTTTTTCCTGCTGGTGACTGTTTCCGGAAACAGTATGAGGATCAACTGAACTGAGCTCAGTCTGTCCTTCATCGTGGCCGTCTGTTTGCTCTCTGAGAAGCAGCCAAACAACTCTGTCCTCTCTGTTCCACTTGTCAGTCCAAGCGGATCCAGATGTTCTTCCCTTCCTCAAGCCATCCTTATTTAGACAGTCAGCCTGCTAACTCTGACCTAACCTTCAGCCCACTTTGTTTGAATGCTTCTTGTACATAAACAATATAAGATTCTAATATGTACCATATGTGACTGATGGCATGTCAAGATTTTTATCTCAAGTGATCTTTTTGTTTTGTTGTTGTTTGTTTCACTTTATTCTACGTACAGGACATGTTAACATGCAAAAAATAGAGCAAAGAAATCTAAAAGGATGTGAAAAAGCCTGAAAGCCATTCAGAGCAAAAAAACTGTTCCACATGTTCATGTTAGCTGTAGACCCAGGAGGTAAAAACACAACACAGTTCACTCACTCACTCATTCATTTCCAGCAGAACAAAGCAGCAGCTGCCATGTTGATGTGACAACTGTGTTGCACATCTGAGAGAGTGAATGCTTCATTCAAGCACAGTGCAGTCTGAGGAGAAACTGGGTGCTGCTGATGAAAGCAGAGCCTTCTGGTTGATGAAGTTTGCAGATGTTTGTTCATAACCAGCCTGTGTACACACACACACACACACACACACACACACACACACACACACACACACACACACACAATATAATAAACAGGTGCCACCTGCTGCTGGAGTAGCTTTAAGATTTGATTTTATTGAGAGGCTTTTAAACTTTAGTTCTTCTTTTTGTTACGCTGTGGAGAAAAATTCATGTCAGAGGACATGTTTGTTTGTTGTGCTGGATTAAAGTCAGAGTGCAGTCTAGTGTTACTGAATGCACCACAATACCTTGATAAGGAATGTTTATCTTGCTTTTCGACAGAGGATCAATCAATTTCTAAAATTTAGCTGATGCTGGTTTCAGTATTTATATATTTTCATGCAAACAACCAAATGAACTTGTTTTGGTCACCTTTATAAATACAGTTTATTTTTGGCTTGTCTGGTGGATAACCTAAGAGCAGACTTGATGCTTATGATTATCTGGTTTTCTGAGAAAGAATTGATGTTATTGACAGTATTGATGGTTTGCTCTAGTGAAGGCGTCACAGAGGGACAGCGTCTCCTGAAAGGCCGTGTAACAGGAAGCCGTGGCTGACCATCTTCACTGTTCACACATCCAGTGATGCATCGCTCCAAACAAAGCAGTCTCTTTAACAGGGACACCTTCCACATGTCCCTCTGTTTTAAGGTCTGGCCCTTCATTCAAAACAGAATGGAATAACAGCGTTAGAATATGAAATGAGTTTTGGATGGGAGCTGTGTTGTTTCAGAGGTCGCTCCAAAGAAACAAAACCCATCCAGCAATCATTATTCTTTTTTTATGCTTAGTAATGCTCTTATAAAATACAACAAAATATGTTATTCTTTTCAAGAAATGTTTAGAAATAAAGTCATTGCATGGAAACTATTGCAGTCTAATGAACCTGAGACAATTTAAGGTCAACTATAAATTGCATAAAACTTTTCATTAGGATTATTTAAAAAGTTTAGTTTTAGGTTTACTGTACATCTAGATGTTAAGTATTTTGACACATTGCATCCCTTAAAGAGAAACACCTTATTTCATTGTGTATCTTTTCCTTACTATATGCAATTTATAAGAGAAATCTTTAATGATGATTTGGTTCAAGCAATACCTCTTCATTGAATGTACTGGAGGGTCTGTATATTGTTAATGGCAAACAAAGATAGGACAACACATTGTTGCTAAAGTTTATTTCAGTTAAATAAATGCACGTATTTATTCATTTATTCTATGTTAATTTGTTTGAATGTTCCTTTGCCTTAAAGATGAAGCACATAGAAGGAAGTAACTGGTCCTTTTCCTGTCTTGACTGAAAACAATCAAGCTGGTAACTTTGCACTGAACAGGTCATGGTGGTTTTCTTCTCCTCATCAAACCAAATGCACTACGGTCGACCCCTGTCAGGAAGAGTACGCTGTCTGAACACGTAAACCTAAACCATGTTTAGGTATTAAAGTGAAGATGGGAATCCTCAAGGGCCGGGTTTCCAACAATCGAGGATGGATCCGGTGAAGCAACTTCAGCTTTGAAGCAGTGTTTGCTAGCTTCTGCTACCTCTGTCTTTCTATCAGCTCTATCTGATCTCAAAATGATAATGGAATCATTTTTAGTCTTTTGGTTCATATGTTGAAGTTGCTTCATTGTACAGGCCACTAGAGGACTGTTGTTCCACGAAGAGCCATGTTTACTGGTTACATTTAGGTTAGTGACACTGCATGCATAGTTAGCCTTGCTAACTTGACCAGCAAAAAAGGGTGAAAGAGGCAGCCAACATGTGTAATGTGCGTGTGTGTGTGTGTGTGTGTGTGTGTTTCCATGTTGTCATGCCATGCTGACATCATGCCTTTTTTTTCTACTCCTGCAGTACCGCCTCAGACTGTAGAATTTGGATCATGTGAACGTAAACATTTCAATATTTACCATGAGGAGGCATGTTTAGTTTGCCTTTCAGTAGTGCATTATATAGACCTTTTGAATAAATTATTGCTACTTTTGACCAAGGGAAATGTAAAAGAGGGACTGGGTAAATGAAATTGCATGGTCTGGAAAATAAATCTTTATTTATACATTTGTGAGATGTTGCATATTTATAATTCATGCATTTGCTGATGGATTGTGCTTTTCATTCTTCTGCAGATTGGGACATTTACAAAATGAAACTAAGCTGAGTGTGAAAACAATGGTCCTCACATTAAATGGGAAAACTTTGCAATGAAATGCTCCCACACACATTATTGACATCTTTCTCTTGAACTACTGAAGTACTTTTACACACACAAGCAAAGTAACTACAGAAGCTAACTTGATTTTACTTCCACACTTCTGGACATTTCGTAAAGCATAGATTCTTAAAGACTCCCTGCCACCAGTCACATCCATATAGTATTGCAGCAACAAGGCAGTTCAAAGTGCTTCACATGATAAAACAACTTTGATGGTTGACTATAAAACCTTGAGAACTTGCTACTGATTTCTATTCGACGTCCTTGTCATTTGGATTGGTTCAGTAGCAACTTTATATTGTCTATTTATTCTTTACTTATTACACATATTCCAACTGGGCTTTATAACAACACTTTATTCATGAATTCAAAAAAAGAACACTTAGTAATGTGTCAGTGAAACTGTTTGCTTGAGGAAAAGGATCCCGTTGAGCTTCACACCCTCAGTGAATGTAAAGGTGAGTAAAATGACAGCCAAAGAATCACTGAGGCATTAGTGAGAAAATGACCACACAGCTGACACTTCTTCTCTGCTTCAGTGAAACACTGCAGAATCCTTCATCGTCATCATTACTATCACATGACCAACTGAAATAAATAACTGAAATAAATGTCAGTTGTTAATCTATATGTATGAATCTTTTTACTAAAACTGAGCAAACAGCATCTTCAGATGTAAATTCATATAGTATAGTTTCCCTCCCTAGTAAGCATGTACTTTTCAATTATATAATGTACACCAGAGATATCACAAAGAATATATGAAACATCCAGAAAACTTATACACAAGATTATTCTCCAAACAAAAACCAATGTTATCTGACAGCAAAGAAACGCCACCAGCCTGCTGAGCTGGCTGACGAAACAAACACAGACACTCAGGCAAAAGAGTAGAGCTGGCATAATTCTGCAATGACATTGAAGATGAAATTGAAATAATCCACAGTGGGAGGGTGAAAAAAAAAACAAACAGTAAAAGTCTTGGTAGGTGTTTACATGAGCGAGCAAACAAACAAAACAGGAATTTCTCAAAGCAGCACAAAATTCCAGTCAATCAACTGAACTCTGACCTTTGGTCCCATCTTGCTTGATGAGGAAGGAAAGCTTCCCTTCTATGCTGGCAAAAAAATATGTTTTGATTCATGGACATTTCAGTTATGACCAAAAACATGCAGAGATGAGTATTAATGTTTGTACACTTCTCATATTAACCTTTTTGGGTCACTGCCAAAACGGAGACATCAACTAAAATATGACATTAATTTAATTGTTTGATGCACCAAACTTATATATATATATATATATATATATATATA
>NW_015113867.1:83512-83977 GCF_001443285.1 Poecilia latipinna | reverse complement strand
AAATATATATATATATATATATATATATATTTGTTTTGGCTTTTTTTCCTCAAGTGATGGAGCTACATTTTCATTTTCAGGAGTGCCATGCACCTCTGAAGGTTCCTAGGTGAGGGATCAGAGAGCGCAGTCCAAAGATGTCCAAAGTTTCTTCTAACTTGCACTGGAATTTATACTGGAGTATCAGAGTAAAGGGGGTGTAATATTAATTCATGCCATACTTTTCAAATTATTATTAGTGAAAGTTCTTTAACCATACATAATGATGTATAGTTAAAGAAGTGCCTTCCACTTCACAGTTATGCCCTACATTGTGTTTTTGTCATGTTAAATCCTAATAAACTACATTAAAGTCTTTGCTTGTAATAAAATATATAAAATAAAGTATGTATATACTTTATTATGTATAAACAGGGGTGAAAGTAAGGGGGTACGGCAGGGTACTGCGTACCCCTAAAAGATTTA
>NW_015113867.1:66439-78968 GCF_001443285.1 Poecilia latipinna | reverse complement strand
CATGGAAAACTGGGATGACTCCATGCCATGATGTTCAGGATTTAGGTCTCATCTTGGGGTGTCAACATTGCAGCCAGTGGGCTGAGGGAAATTTTTTTTTTTGGTCATAGTACCCCCAAGAATTTAAAACTACTTTCACCCCTGTGTATAAATATATAAAATCAAGCTGTATACATACTTTTTGCTATGTGCTTTACGGCGTTAACCCTTTCTATTAAACTTTTGTTAGCTACAGTGATCTTGTGTCAGCGCGGCTCAGAGATGCTCCTCTGCAGACACATTAGAGTTTTTGTCAGAGGCGGAGCTCAGAGTTCCTGCACTATGCAGCCAATAGACTGTCTGAAAGCTGAATGCTGCTCTGGTGGAGCAAAGCTTCTCTGCAGGATGTTCCATTGAGCACTTGGAGCTACAGCTGACTGGCAAGTAAGATTGCACTTTTAAAGACTTTCAACTTTGCACTAAAGTGTTTTCTTTTAACCTCATAAAGGTAAACATTTCATATAGTTTACATGGATTGAGATGATTTTCATTTAAAGTGAAAACAGAAAATATGATTTATCTCTTAAAGTGTTGATTTTCATGTCCACAGTATATGAATGAGGTTTTGGTAAATTAACACATTTGCCAGGTTTCTTATCAAATGCATCATTTCACTGAAAAAATGTCATTTTTGGATCACTTCAGGTTTGTTCATGCTGGTCACTGAAACTAACATTTCATAAAGTTCCATGCATGGAAATGACACAAAATTTACTCATTTATTATTAGTCATCTCTAATACATCCTATATTAGAGATGACTGGAGAATATGACTGCAGTTAAAGGTGTGCTCCTTTTTGTCAGTGGACCAGTGTAATAATTAAAAAGCCATTTTGTTTCCTCTTTTTTAGCACTGTTAATACACCTAAAGTTACTGACTGAAGAGAGGCTCTGTGATGATTTTGGCTTTAATTAGTACAGCCTGTATTAGTAATGTCATGTATTCTTTACAGGCTATGCTAATCTATGCCAGAATCAGCAAAACATTGGATCACGAGGATAGAAAACTAACTGAAATATATTGTTGATGTTGTGTAGCTCTCTTGCTGTCTTTGTCATCAGATTCTGCATGTTTTACCTGCTTGGATCCAAAATCTTTTGGGTTAAACACTGGCCAAATCTGAATTAGTTTCACCTTTAAAGGTTCACTTGGAGACAAATTAGATGAATAATCAGTATAAGCATATTTAAAATCAATTAACAAAAGGCTCTCTAAGGTAATGTTTTCCTTCCTTCCTTTCGTCCTGATGCTGATACCATGCTTCAAGATTCCTTCAAATGTTTCCAAGAAACAAGAAAGGAAGTCCAGTTGTTTTCTATTTCAGCAGTCACTGCCACCTGAACAAGGCTCTCTGCAAATATTCAGCATAGTTCTGTCACTACTTGCTAAAAATATAAATATTTTATTCCAGTATCCTACGTGCTCTAGTTGCTGCCAAAGGTTTGAGCTTTTCATGCATAAATCTACTATCTGAGGCTCCTTCAATCATATGACCTTACTGTATATATTAAATATGTTTCTAGCCTGTTTAACCTTGAAAATATATCAAAATCATGGATCAATTCCAAGAAAACAATTAGAAATACCTGAAATCTTGCCATGCTGGACAAAAGTAAAACAAGAACTGTGACATTTTGGTTTCCTCTGCTGTTTCTGTGCTTTATGGGACTATGAGCCCAACAACTGCTTTGAAATGCCAACACCCAGATCATAGAAGACAACCAATATGTTTCCATGCATGTTCTCTTTTTACCAGCTGATGAACCAGCTGCCTTCAATGATGAAACTGACAGGTTACATTTAAGATCCAGTCCAAACCTTAACTGTCAACATTTAAACTAAATTTTGTCTTTTGTTGTGCTTTTGTTTTTGCAGATGGTCATTAACCACAATGAATCTGACTTCTGGGTCTGATCCAGCCCACTTCTTCCCTGATAACCCTTCTGGTATGAGATACCAATTTACACCTCAATCTAACAAAGAGTCACTAGTAGAAATGCACATTACTTTTAGTTTGTGCATATTTACTCTGCAGATTGAATTACGATATACTATTAAAATGTTTTATAACTTTACATTTTCAGGTGACTCTTTCCAGCAATGGTCCAGGTACTGGAATTTGCATAACATTAGTATTTTTTCAAGAAAAGGAGGAAACAATTCTGAGTCAGCAATTAACATGACCTTCCAGCTGCCTGAAGAGGAATTTGATCCACTGGGAGGTCACACTGTGTGGCAGGTTAAAAACTTTACTTTCAACTCTGTTTTTTGACACTTTTATTCAACATATTTTTCATAATAATGGTGTTATTCCTCATTAGTAAAGGGATCAATAAAATGAAATGAAAATAGATTATTTTAAATTGATATCTACAAATTTGGAATAATTCCATCATTCCTTTAAAAATAATACCAATATAACTTTGATTGAAGTTTCTTATTTTTACATAAATGACCCTTACAGAGAAACTACAAAGTCAAAAGAAAATTCTTATGTTTATCTGCAGAAAACATGTAAGGTTTGATTTGTTTCCAGTTAAACACGATGGCAGTGAGACACACTGTCACTGCTAACAGTTGTCTGAAACTCTGGGATTTTCCTTTTGTTATCTTTTTTTTATAAAACAAAATAGAAAAAAACTGGATTTTGTTTTTAATTAGAATTTATTGTTTGTAACTGTACACATGTACAATGAGACTAAAGTCAACTCCAAAAACAATGCAAACAAAGAAATACATATTTACAACTATATATATACACATATATATGGATGCGCATATACACACATAACTCTATGTAATTAGTGTGTGTGAGCTTCAGGGTGTTAATTGCTTTTGGGAAGAAGTTGGCTTTCAGTCTGTTTGTTTTTGATTTGATGCCTCTGTAGCGCCTCCCAGAGGGCAGCAGGTCAAACAGGTTGAAGCCAGGCTGGGGGCTTTCCTTGGTGATGACCTCAACTCTGCTGAGGCAACGGAAGGTCAGCCAACGTTACTCTGCAGCCTCACCTTGTTTGTACAGCTGCTGTTCCATATGCAGTATGTCAGCAGGCTCAACAGAAGGTCAACAGCAGCTTGGAGTTTAGTTGTACTTCCTGAGGACTCTGAGGAAGTGTAGCCACTTCTCAGTCTTCTTGATGACTGCTGTGAATGTTTGCAGTAAAGTGCAGAGATGAGGACCCCTGGAAACCTGAAGGTATGGATCCTCTCCACACTCGCTGTTAATGTAGAGAGGAGCTGGGTCAGCTACCTGAAATCCATGATGACCTCCTTGGTTTTCTTGGAGTGAGGTTGTTCTCTCAACAACTCTCTGCCAGCTTCAGGATTTCCTGTAGGCTGCCTCATCACCCTGTGAGATGAGTCCGACCACTGTGGTGTCATCAGCAAACCTGACGATGCAGTTGTTGTTGTGGACTGGACTGACGTCTTGGGCATGGAGGCAATAGAGGAGGGGGCACAGCACACAACCCTGAGGGGAGCCAAGTCTCAGTCTGGGGTTGGTTGGTGAGGAAGTCCTTTATCCACAGACATGTGAGAGGAAGACCGGTTCAGTGATGAGTCTGTCTGGGGTTATTGTGTTGAAGGCTGAACTGTAGTCAACAAAAAGCATCTGGACATAACTCTGCTGCTCCAGTTGCTGAGTGGCATCCTCTGTGGATCTCTTAGCATGATATGAACTGGTGAGGATCGTAGTGTTGGAGCCTATGGTCTGTGATGTGCTGGAGACCTAGTCTCTCAAAGCACTTCCTAATTACAGGAGTCAGGGCCATCGGGAGTGCACCTAAATCTGACTACTTATTACTTTATTTGGTTACATCTCCTCTTCATTCCCAGGTCATCATCATCGTCTTCCTCACCGGATCCCTTTCTTTCATCACTGTTGTTGGCAACATCCTGGTTTTAGTGTCCTTCAAGGTAAATAAGAGTCTGAAGACGGTTAACAACTACTACCTGCTCAGTCTGGCCTTTGCTGACCTGACTATCGGCACTTTGTCAATGAATCTCTATACTACCTACATCATCATGGGCCAGTGGGCTCTTGGGCCAGTGGTTTGTGACTTGTGGCTTGCAATAGACTATGTGGCCAGTAACGCCTCCGTCATGAACCTGCTCGTCATCAGCTTTGACAGGTAGTTGAAAGTATTTTAATTTACAATTTTCTTCTAAGTGACTGTATGGTTTTGTCTTTTGCATTTAAGAAAACTGAATATATTTACTCCTATGTAAATATGAATAATGTGACAGTTCTGCCATTATTGCTGCTTTGGGCAAGATTCTCTTGTCGTTCACAAACCAATAAAAATTCAGAAAATCAAAAGAGAAAGACGCACACACAAAAAAATGTCTAAATAACCAGTGGAGGCAGCAACGCTCCAGTTGCCTGTGACAAAAAAGCACCACTGGAACTCTGTGGTTTGTTTAGATCACACTGCAAAGAACAAACAAGTTACAGTCTCTGTTGTATTACTTTTTGTGTCTCCCCAGGTATTTTTCTGTGACCAGACCTTTGACCTATCGGACCAAACGAACAACCAAGCGAGCCATGACCATGATTGCATTAGCCTGGTCCATCTCTTTCATTCTCTGGGCCCCAGCCATACTGTTCTGGCAGTACATTGTGGGAGAGCGCACGGTCCAACCAAATGAGTGCTACATCCAGTTCTTGTCCGAGCCCATAATTACCTTCTGCACTGCTATTGCTGCATTCTACTTACCAGTGAGTATCATGGCCATTTTGTTTTGGAAGATCTACCAGGAGACAGAGAAGAGAGCTAAAGATATACAAGGTCTCAAGGGATCTGGGTCAAGCACCAACCCAAGCCAGGCTCAGAACCTGGACAACAGCAGTGGAAAAGATACAGTTGGCAGCCAGAGGATGTCATCAATCATGCTGCACCAGATCAGCTCCCAGAGTGTCAGCAGGAGTGAAATTTGTTTGCCTTCTCCAGCGAGAAACAGGAACAATAATTCCAGCTCACCAGGAGAGGAAAACCAAAAGTGCTGTAGAACGCTATGTTTTCAGTTCTCAGCCTTCTGGACTCGTTTTCCTGCATCCAACAGATCCTGCAACACAACAACAATTACAGTAGAGGAGACCGAGCGCAGCAGCGTTAACAGTGACATGGATGCTGCTTCAGAGGTGAACAAGAACAGCCAACATTATGAAAGCATCAAAGTTCAGAAAGGCTCAGATGGACTTACTCCCTCATCTCCTCTTGATCAGTCAGTTGCTAAAGCAACCAGAGATGCTGTGCTTGCCAAACGCTTTGCCACAAAAGCAAAAATAGAGATCAATAAGCGCAAGAATGAAAAAAAAGCAAATGAAAAAAAAGCAGCAAGAACTCTGAGTGCTATTCTGTTTGCATTCATAACCACATGGCTGCCGTACAACATCATGGTGTTGGTCAACACTTTCTGTCAGGATTGTATTCCAGAATCTCTGTGGGCTCTGGGGTACTGGCTGTGTTATGTTAACAGCACAGTGAACCCCATGTGCTACGCTCTGTGTAACAAGACCTTCCGGACAACCTTTAGGGATATATTAATATGCCAGTGGAATCAAAACAGGAACAAGCCCAATTTTAATCAAAGGCAGGCTGTTGGCTTCCGAAAGGAGCCTAGATAGATTGTAATACCAGATTGATCCATTAAGTGAAGATATTTTCTTTAGTTTAGGTGCGTCATAAAGAAACACTCACCTGTTTCTTTATTTACTACCTAAACTTGTTCAGTTTATGGGTTTTACAACATCGTGTTGGGAAGGATATGCTCGATGTATTGACTGTAACCCTGCATCAGAATCACAATTCCTTTATTATCATTGTACAAGAAAGCACAACATTTTAAAAATAATTCTTGAAGGCAGTGCAAATAAATAATAATATATGTGTTCAAATATCAGTGGGAAATGATACATTTTAAATATATATTTAGTGAATTATATTTGAACTTGACAGGATAGACCTTGCTTACAGTTGTATTCATAGTTTTTGTTTCATTTTTATAAATATATTAAGAGGATTTAGTAAAAATTATTTATATATTTGACAATATTGTGGAGGTTTTAAGATGGACAGTGATTTTACACTCAGTAATCATATAAAATCCAGAGTCTAGTTTTTATTATTTACAGAAAATAGCAAAGATCAAATTTATTCTGTCAAATAAACAGTAATCCATGCCTTCATTTCATCACGACTGGATTACTGTAATTCCCTCCACCTGGAGTCAGCCAGTCCTCACATGTCTGCAGCTGGGGCAAAATGCTGCCGCCCGTCTTTCAACAGGAACCTGTGACAAAGAGCACACACCCTAACCCTGGTCCAGGCTTCTCAACACTGGCTGCCCGTGTATCAGAGTTAATTTTAAATTCCTTTTGTTTGTTTTTAAGATTTTAAAAAGTAACAACCTTTCCTAATTTACCTTAAACAAGATGATTTAGGACAGAATGACCTACAGGAGATGACATCACATATCAGAGGACTGATGAAGAGAATGAGATTTGAAAGAAGAGGATCCTGGTCTGAGCATCCTCACCAGGTGAATCAGGGCAGAATGACTGAAGAGAGCTGGCTGCACCTCAGAGAGCTTTAGAAAACAGAACCAGAGCTGCTTCATCATCTGTTATCAGGTTTTCCTCAGTATTCATGGACTTCAGACTGTTGGTGTGTATGATGTGTGAGTTGAGTGTGTGTGACAGAGCTGTGCTGGATCTATCATCCCTAAGATATCGTGAATATCAGTAGAGTCACACTTGTACTGAAATGTAGTAATTTCTTTATTTAAAAATCAATTTGAAATTTTTTTAAACTTCTAAAAAAAATTAAGTCATTATACAGTTTTTTCTCAGTTACTTATAATGGGACCATTTCTTATTGACTTTTGCTATTTACCAGTTATTCCTAATTAAGCAATGCAATAATTTAATATTTTGTCAAGTTATAACTTTAACAGTGAAAACATTTTCTTACAGTTACAGGAAATGACATCAGATTTGTTTCATGCTGCTTCATATTAAGGCAATGTTCACAAGCTGCCAACCAGCAGCTCAGAAGGTGTGGTTTTTGGTTTCATGTTTCACCAGATGAGTTGCTTGTAGACGCTGTAATGTGTGTGATCAGATCAGAGCTTTGCTGTGATTAAAGATTTCTTAGGTTCATGATCTTGCTTTATTTGTACTCATGCTTATCTGTTATCTACATTAACTGTGTAAATTCTGACATCCAAACAAACAGCTGCATAAAAGTCACAATAAGTCAATAAGGGATGATTTATTGATCTTTGAGGACCAACATCTAGAGGAACAGAAAGTAACTGATCTGATATCAAATATTACACACAACAATAAATTACTTTAATTGCTGTAGTTCCATCTTACTTTTGTCATTTACAGATTAGTGTTCCTGTTTACAGTGATCCAAGTAGTTCTATATTTTGCTTATAATGAGTCAGTATTTTTTGTAATGTGCTAAAACAGAGTTCAGTAAGTTTTTAGGTTTTCAGAAGGTTAATTTGTTTTTCTTCAGATTTTGACTGTATTGTCACTCATTTCTGTTTTCAGCCCCCTTGATGAGTATTAAGGTCTGTATTTTCCCCCTAAAATGATATAAGCAGCTCAGGTGTGCACCACCATTCACTTGATCCAGTTATGGTTTGTTAAAACTCAGCTAATATCATTTTAGGTATAACCTTGCTGGTGCTAAAATACAGGATTTCTTCGTCCAACAGAGTAACTTCTGATAGAAATGGTAAATGTATTTCTGGAACTCTACTGGTAAAAAACTAGATACTGATAAAAACTGGTTTTCTAAAATGTTCCAAAAGACATACGGGTGGTGCTGTAGGAGCCTTTCCTCTTGACGAGTTCTGTCAGAGTTGCAAAGTTTAAAACAATCAAAAATATAAATTATTCCTCTAAAACTCGGTAAGGTCTTTGCTTGAAAACAAGTGAGAAAGTAGTCAATTAAACTATTTTAAAGGCTCTTAAAAACAACAACAAAGAAATACTTAATGTCACCAATCTCAAACATGAATAGCAAGTCTTGATCTTGAAGGAAAAATCTGATAAAAACAAAAAAAAAACAATGGGCAAAGATCTGATCAACTCAGTGTGAATGTCTTTCATTGTGTGTATTCAAACACAGAAATGGTCAAACAAAAATATTGACAATGAAGGACAGGATTCATAAGATAGAAAGTTTGTTGAAACATTCACATGCAGATTTACAGCAGACCAAACGATGTTTCTTCTGTCCACCTTCTTTAAGTCACATGACTTAAAGAACAGATATAGTCATAGTACTTCTTATATATAAAACACGAATAAGCACAAAATACACATATCTGATAGAAAAAAAACTAGTTCACTAGGATAAAGTGGAATGCTGCACATTTCTACAAGAAGAATTTCATGTGAAAATCAAACAGGATTAACTGAAAATAAAGTATTACCACTTTAGGGATATATGAAAATATTTTAGGCAACAAACAAACCTGAACAAAATAAATCAAGTTAATCAGTGACAAGAATGCGTGAATGAAATATGATTGGACACAAGGTTAGAAAGAAGAAAACCTGATATTGATCCTAGGTTCATTTAGATCAGAAGTCCTTTACAATTGAACAAGCCATTTCTGTCAGCCAAATAAAACTAATCTAGAGCCATTAGAAAAAAGACAACTTATAGTTTTAGATAAATATCTACTCCAGAAAATTTAGTGTTATTAAATTAACACTGTAAACAATTTTCAAGTCCTATTGAGATTAGATAAAAATACTTCATATTTCAAAACATCAAGACTGGATCATTGTCTCATGGAATAAAACAGTGTAAACAAACATCATACCAGATATATATGCCTTCAAGTATCCACCAACCACAGTGAATGTGATTTTTACAGGCATTCATTTGAACACATGCTTCTCAAAAACCTTCCAACGTAGTGTCAAAAGAAATCAACAGAAATGCTCATAAACAGGATCCACCTGGGTTAATCACAAGACACAGTCAGGATCCTGATCCTGTAATCATATCCAGGCACAAATACTGATCAAGCCTCCCACTTCCAATAGGGTGAAGAGGTTGTGTTCAGCTAATGGCTTGACCTATGATTGAGCTGAAGGTTCAGCTGATGACTAAGCGGGAGTGATCTTAACATGGATGAAGAGAGAGGCAGGAGAGAGGCTGGAGCCATCCAGCTTCAGCAGGCGCACATGGCGATAACCTGCAGACAAGAGACACAGTCAAGATACAGTTAGGCTCACAACCTGGGAACCCTTAGCATGTCTATGCTTCAAGCCTCCATTTTAAAGTACACTATATTGACAAAATTATTTGCTCACCCATCCAAATTATTAGAATCAGATGTTCCAATCACTTTCATGGCCACAGGTGTATAAAATGAAGCACCTTGGCATACAGACTGTTTTACAAACATTTGTGAAAGAATAGCTCCCTCTCAGAAGCTCTGAATTCCAGTGTGTAACTGTGACAGGGTGCTCCTCCATGGGTTTCCATGGTGGAGCAGCTGCATCCATGTCATACATCACCAAGTGCAATACAAAGTGTTGTATGCAGTGGTAAAGTTTGGAGCTCTTCCAACATGACTGTGAACCTGAGCACAAAGTAAGGTCCATAAAGACATGGATGGTGTTGATGAACTTGACTGGACTGCAGAGAGTCCTGACCTCAACCCTATAGAACACCTGTGGGATGAATCAGAGCGGAGAGAATCAGACTCTGATGGATGAGAAGTCAGGCCTTCTCGTCCAACATCACTATGTGACCTCACAAATGTGCTTCTGGAAGAATGGTCAAAAATCCCCTTAAACACACTCCTTGAGAACAGCCTTCACAGAAGAGATGAAGTTGTTCTAGCTGCATAGGTGAACAAACGTCATATTGAACTCTATGGTCACATCCCTTTTCCTAATGGAAAGGGATGTGACCTTGTGAGTCAAGGCAGATGAGCAAATAGGTTTGGCAAAATATTGTACATGTGCACACATACACACGCACCTGTGCGAAGACTAGTGAAAGGTAGTGTAAACTGCCCCAAGAAGTCGTTACTAGAGGTATAGTCATGATCCTCCACTACGAAGCGGACCAGAGCCAGGTCAGGTACGTGAACGGTGAAGTTAAACGTACAGTCCCAGCGTGGGTTGAAGCCTAAAACCAACAATAGTCAGTCAAACATGTAGCGTGTTCCTGCAGTTGGACACTCTCATTCACTGTTGGTACCATTGTTGTCCACATGATGAGTTTTCTTCTTAATGTTGTCAATGGGAACTCCATGGATCTCCACCCACACCTGAGGGTCCACTATGGAGCTGGGTTTGTCCCACTCAGGTTTAGGTAGCTGCTGAGCTGAAATAACCTTCAGCACCAAAACAACAGAGAAGATACAAATGAAGAATGGAAGTGGTCATCTAGACTTCATTACTTTTAAAATCATTTTATATTTATTACATCAGAAAACTCCTCTGAATTACAAGTGTCCTAGCCAATATAAATATTTGCAATGATGGTAAAAAGAAAGTGCTAGAGCTTTATGAATGAGGACAGAAAAAAATGATCTAGTCAGGTTCTGCATCCGAAATGGAAAATCTGAGTAGAAAAATAAAGTACAGAACAGAAAGCTGCTGCATTTAAATAAACTGATCATCAGCAGAATAAAGCTTACAGTTCTATTTTTACATATGTTCATGAAATAATAATGTTCCACCTTACCCGAACAGTGAGCAGCAGGGGTCTGTGGCCTGGACCACCTCCAACATTCTCTGGGTTGAAGGAGGCGCTGGGCTGTCTCATGAAGGGGGGCTTTAGGACAAATCCACAAAGACCATTCTGCAAAAACCGGCCTTGATTTAGATCCATCGGCTCACCGGACGTCTGGAAATTTAGAGCAACTAGAGGACACATTGCAGCAGTATCAAGAGTTGTCCACTAGGGGGTGAGCTGTGAGAGAACATGCTTATTGAGGAACACATTCATTACTCTGCTAGATCAGATTAATGTGTGGCTGAACTACCAGGCATTTTTCCAATGGGCTGGTGCATTTCTTTACATCACAGAGAGAGAGAAAGAAAAAGTGGGAGAGAAAGTAAGAGAGAGAGAAAGAGAGACAGAGAAAGAGAGAGAGAGACAGAGAGAGAGAAAGAGAGAGAGAGGCAGAGAGAGAGAGAGAGAGAGAAAGAGAGAGAGAGACAGAAAATTTAGCACGTCAATCCCCACTCTGTCCGTTACTGTTGTTGTGTCCTTGGGAAGCCACTTCCCCCGCCATGCCTGCTGCATAACGGTCCAGCATAACGGTCAGAGGACTACCATCAGTGTGTGAATGGGTGGGTGGAATGACTGAATATAGTGTGAAGCGCATTGGGATCTATGAACTCTATCAAGTTCGGGGACCACTTGATAGAGTTCAAGTGTTATCAATCAATCAGTTATCAGTATGTGACCTCACAAATGCGCTTCTGGAAGAATGGTCCAAAATAACCCTTAAACATATTCCTAAACCATGTGAACAGCCTTCCCAGAAGAGATTAAGCTGTTCTAGCTGCAAAGGTGGAACCCCGTGGATTAGGAAAGGGATGTCACTTGTGCGTGCGAGGACTATCTTCCTGGTTTTAGTGAGAACAGCAGCAGCAGCGTTCTAGATCAGCTGCAGCTGTTTGATGGCTTTGTTAGACAGACCTGTGAAGACACTGTTGCAGTGTCTTCACTGGACCATTATACAGCAGTAATTTAATGCGACTAAAGATAAACGCATGGATGAGTTTCTCTAGATCTCACTGAGACATCAGTCCTCTAATCCTGGAGATGTTCTTCAGGTGATAGAAGGCCAACTTTGTGACTGTCTTTATATGGCTCTGAAGGTTCAAGTCAGAGTCCATCATTAATTATAGATCTACAACTCTAGATCTATAACTCTAGATTGTTCCTCGTTAGGTCCAAAGATAATAACTTCAGTTTTGTTTCTGTTCAGCTGCAGAAAGTTTTGGAACATTTATCTCTTTTAAGCATCTGTTCAGTGACTGGAGGTGTTCAGAGTCACCTGGCAACATGGTAATGTAGAGCTGTGTATCGACAGGAAATAAAAACAGTCAAATTGAATAAAAACAGACTGGTAGAACAATTTCACACTGATTTTGACCTAGAAGCTATTGAAGAGAAATACTAAATGTAAACAAAAAAATAGGTAACAAAAATTAAAAATTAGGGGCGTGCTGTGGTGGTGCAGGAGTTAAGCACAACCCACATATGGAGGCCCTAGTCTTCGATGCAGCTGTTGCAGGTTCGATTCCCAGCCTTGGTGGCCCTTGCTGCATGTCTTCCCCCCTCTCTCATTACCCACTTTCCTGTCAATTAACTATCAAATAAAGGCCACTACAGCCAAAAAAATCTTTAATAAAAAAAAAAATACCATAGTTAAAATGGAATAAAAATACATGTGCTTCATATATACAGTTTAGTACAACAATTACACACTGAT
>NW_015113867.1:58571-60777 GCF_001443285.1 Poecilia latipinna | reverse complement strand
CATCCATTTTCTGTACACCCTTGTCCCTAATGGGGTCGGTAGGAGTAGAAAACATTATATTATTTAATATTAAAATTATTTAAAATATTGAATATGACTTGACATTTTAATAGAGGGTAGTGTGTCTCATGTAAAAGCATGAATTACCACTTTTCTGTATCAGTTGGTCACAAGGCAAGGCATTTATTAACATTTGTTTGACAGGAGTGTTTGGTTCAGAAATTTGTTGACAGTCCCTAAGTGAACCTTCGAGCGCTGAGGAGGGAGCTAGAGAACGGCTGGCCGAAATTAGTGTTCATAAATCAGATCGATCTTGAGCTAATCGCTGCTTGCTCGGCGGATATTGGAATATCCAATATCGAATATCCAATATCCAACTGGAAACTAACTTCACTGTAGTCAGTAACACAGTAAAACCACCGGGATAAAGTTTGTTTTGGTCTGTGGTCTGTAAAGATAGCACCGAGCGACTGCGCGAGACCTAAACACCCCACAAAATCTGACGCAGTGACGTCAGTTCCAAAGCTCTATTGACCAATAGTAGAGGAGCTGGACATAGAAGGCAGCTCTTCTCATTAACTTAAAGATGCACACGGAAAACTAAAAAAAAAAAGGAGAGGAGGCAGTGACAAAAGAACGAGGGCTTATATAAGGAAAAGACAAAACAAAATATTTACTTTTCTTGACAAAAACACATGTTTAGGGGAAATGAAAAAGAAAATATATACATTTTTTGACGGAAACTCATGTGTAAGGACAAGGAAATACTAAATATATAATACTTATGCTTATATTTCTTATGTCAGTTTTGGTCCTCCATAGGCAGGTCTTTAAAGGTAAGAATGGCAGTTAATCTAACCATTCCTATATACTTCATCAGGTTGTTAGGAGAATTTCTTATGACTAATGGAAGACTAGGCTAATTTTTAAAAAGAAACAGGAGTCATTTTTTTGTCTTGCACTTCTACTGCTGTTCCAACAATTGGACAACAGTGATTAGTTTTAAAGAGTAGTTTCATAGACTTCTTCATATAGGATGTTGTAAGCATAATACATGGAGTAGGCATTCTTTTAGCTCTGTCCTGTGGCACAATTGAGAATTATAATACCTAATATCATTTGTGTTTTACAGGTGATATTTAATTTCCAGTTGAACTTGTTTCTATGAATCATCCAGTTATTGATACCTAATACCTAATGTGCTACTGTTAGACATCATACTAAATGATGTCTACTGTTGGCTTACATGCTAGTGCAACATAATAGTGATAGCATTTAAGCCAGACATGTCCAAAGTCCGGCCCGGGGGCCAAATGCAGCCCGTGGTGAAATTTCATTCGGCCCGCAGCCTCTGTCATAAAATCAATAACGTCTGGCCCGCACGTACAATTAATACATTGGGCAGCAGTAACGTTACCTGCATATGGCGTAGCTTTCACACTAAACGCTGTTCCTCGTTTACCCACTAGAGGGCCGTGTGACTCAGGCCATTTGCAGCTGGAGCTCATTGAGCTGCAGAGTGACGCAGAGAGCCGCGGTCGGTACCAGCAGCTTTCTCTCGCCAACTTTTACCGACGGGTTTTTAAGGACGGGTTTCGAGAGATTCGCGAGCATTTGGTAAGAAAATGCTAAGCTTGTTTGGGTCGACATATTTATGTGAGAAGACATTCTCGGTTATTAACTTAACTAAGAGCCGTGCGAGGACACGGCTAACGGACTCTCACTACAGACATCTTGCGCATCAATACCACTGATTTTGCGCCAGACCTGGCCTATGTGCTGCAGTCCAGATCTCAGTATCACCCATCACATTAATGCAGACAAGTCATTTGCCATTTACAATAAGTCTCTGAATAAATTATGTTTTTTAAGATCAAAATCGGTCATAAATTCAGACAAGTTTTCAGTTTTCACTCCAGAATAATAAACTTTTAAAAATCTAATCAACATTTATAGTTACTAATATATCATATTTCAAATGAGCCCCGCACTTGTTGATATGACTATTACTTGCTCATTTTTCTGTTGTTTTATTTAAAAATTCTGTAAATATTGAACTGCCATGGTGAGATATTTTTTTTATGTTTCAAATGTAATTTGCACTCAAGAGTACAATTACTTGTGTTTAACCGTTAGAAAAAAGTTAGTTAAAAAAGTGAAGTTAAGTGAATATTCAATTGCATATTATATTCATGTTTCAAATGAA
>NW_015113867.1:52904-54130 GCF_001443285.1 Poecilia latipinna | reverse complement strand
TTTTGCTCCGAAATGCTCAGCGCAACAGAGACACTTGCAGTCTGGCAATATGTGACTCAGGCCATTTGCAGCTGGAGCTCATTGAGCTGCAGAGTGACGCAGAGAGCCGCGGTCGGTACCAGCAGCTTTCTCTCGCCAACTTTTACCGACGGGTTTTTAAGGACTGGTTTCGAGAGATTTGAGCATTTGGTAAAAAAAAAATGCTAAGCTTGTTTGGGTCGACGTATTTGTGTGAGAAGACATTCTCGGTTATTAACTTAAATAAGAGCCGTGCGAGGACACAGCTAACGGACTCTCACTTACAGACATCTTGCGTATCAATACCACTGATTCTGCGCCAGACCTGGCCTGTGTGCTGCAGTCCAGATCTCAGTATCTGGACTGAGATGCAGACAAGTCATTTGTCATTTACAATAAGTCTCTGAATAAATTATGTTTATTTAAGATCAAAATCGGTCATAAATTCAGACAAGTTTTTAGTTTTCACTCCAGAATAAGCTCGCGCTGGGTTTCCACCTGTGAAGGAGACCTGCTGCTGCTGTGGAGCTACGTAGGTTTGTGTTAGAATCACGGCAGCAAACCAGCAAAACGCAAAGAACTTTTCAGTTTTTCCCTCCAAACTAACCGACTGAGTTGAGTAAAGCTGTTGGATGCTGTTGGTTAGCTAAAAGATGACTAGCTAATATCAATACAGAACCTTAAGCTTAACAAGTAAGTACCTTGTAGGCTACCGATGTTGGTGTCTATTTTCAGCTACGTACATTCATTTGCCCCTCCCACCCTCACATGCAAAGGACTGTTGTTCCTAAAGTACTGCCGATGGCCTCATTGGACTGAACCACCTGTGTTGTGCTGGGGGGATGTTTTTTGGGTTTATTTCATGGTTTGTGTTGTCAGGTGGCAGCCATTTTGTTTTCCCCTATTGTGTCCACAAGGTTTAGCTAAACCAGTATTTAAATCCCCTTCTGTGTCATTTCAGTTAGGTCAGTTTGTTGTTTTGTCAGTTATGTCTTGAGTCTAGTAATTTATGTTGACCTATTTTATTGGCATGCCTGTTTAATTATGTTAACCTTTGTTCATATTTTTGGGTAAATAAAAACCCACCTTTTTTTGAATTCAACACCTGTGTTTTGCACTTTGTACTGTCTGGTCCCTGACAGTTGCTCTTACCAATTTGACAGCCAGCGTTCCACATCTCCTGAGGGTTGTAGTTGGATGACTGAAGG
>NW_015113867.1:41989-49857 GCF_001443285.1 Poecilia latipinna | reverse complement strand
CAGGTGGCAGCCATTTTGTTTTCCCCTATTGTGTCCACATGGTTTAGCTAAACCTGTATTTAAATCCCCTTCTGTGTCATTTCAGTTAGGTCAGTTTGTTGTTTTGTCAGTTATGTCTTGAGTCTAGTAATTTATGTTGACCTCTTTTATTGGCATGCCTGTTTAATTGTTATGTTAACCTTTGTTCATATTTTTGGGTAAATAAAAACCCACCTTTTTTTGAATTCAACACCTGTGTTTTGCACTTTGTACTGTCTGGTCCCTGACAGTTGCTCTTACCAATTTGACAGCCAGCGTTCCACATCTCCTGAGGGTTGTAGTTGGATGACTGAAGGCGTTGGCCTGATGGGTAGATCCTGCTGATCTGGTGACAGTTGAGACGTACAAAATGCATCCCTGCAGCAGCAGGACAAGGAACACTCTCTTAGTTGACACTCTTTGCTCAGTGGTCTCAAACTCTTGTCCTCAAGGACCAGTCTCTCCAAACTTTTAGTTGTGTGTCTGATTCAGCACACCCGGCTCCAATATGATATTGATGATATGATTAGTAGCAGATCTCTGTAGAGCCTGACTACATTCTAGGGAGGCAGTTTAGCCATTTAACTCAGATGTATAGGAAATGGGTATGTCTAGAAGTTGTAGGACTTTGAGACCATTGGTTTACATGTAAGCTAAGAACAGACTCTGGTTGTCATGATCTACAGGTTTTGAACATAAATCCTACCTGAGTCCTTGATGAGCCTGAGGGCTTCACTCTCAGAGAATGAACACATGTCAGTTGACGGATTCTTGGCAGCATGTTCAAAGCTTTTAAAGGGAACACTGCGAGTGTACACCACCAGCTCTGACAGCTCCAGACTCAGCCTGGATACTCCTGGCTAGGGCCACAAACATTTATCGCATTATTAAAAATGCTCACTCCTAATTCACCTTTTAATAAGTAAATAAATAAGTAATTTAATAAGTAAAATGAAAAAGTCTGTGACCAAATCAGAGTTAAAGACTACTGAAGGGGAACCGCTGGTGCTATACCACCTTCTTGTCTTTCTTTCCAGAGGACTTTCCACAGCTGCCTTCCTCTTCTGATGAGTCCAAGTCTGAAGAACTGGACAGATATTCTTCCACCACCTTCTCCTTCTTACCCTTCACCAGGATTTTACCCTTCAGATCCTGCACATCCAGCCAACATTCCACATCAACTTTCAACAGCAGTGACCTTCAGAAAATAAATATTCTTCTCTTTAACTTTACTATTAGATGTCAACAAATTAATTTTCAATCTTTTTGGACTTCCAGAAAGTACAAATGTCACTGTGTACAACTTCTGACCTTTAACACAAATGAAATAAGCTTCTTTTCAGTTAGTTTATCTACCTCTGGACTTGGCAAAGAAGATGATTTCAGCCCAGAGAGGGGCTTCAGGAGCAGCTTGTCCCCCAGGATGGCTTTGAGGTGTCGAGCCATCACAGCCTGCTGCTCCATGGAGCAGTGATTCTCCAGAGACAGGATCAGAGGGTAGGGAGACGCCTGGGGGAGCCCAATCACCACAAACAGTCAGAACTACCTCAACAGGTCAGAGGTCAGCAAATATTTGTATCTGAAATAAATATTTTAGAAACTTATCTATTTAAGTAAGTTAAATAAAGACTGCTCTGTTTCAGAATCCGAATTCTTTTATTGTCATTGTGCAAGAAAGCACAACAAAATGTAAAGAATAGCAACTCTCGAAGGCAGTGCAAATAAATAAATAATTACATTTAAATAAATCTAAAAATATACAGTAAAAACACAGAGAAACAACAGGGATGTTCAGAGCATGATGATCAGGATGAATTAGCATTCAGGACAACAGCAGCTCTTGGACAGAAACTGTTTATTGTCTATCTACTCTATTTAGTCCGCACATAGATTCTGTATATCTATGGAGAATAAATCGCAGCAGTGTAATGGAGGTTGAGATACGGGTGGATGTTGAGGTCCTCACCTTAAAGGCGTACTCGTTGATGGTCTTGATCACCTCCACAAAGGGCACTTTGGATGTGAGCGTGTGACCGTGATAGATGACAGGTTCTCCTCCGTCTCCATCCCAACAGTCCAGCTCCACACAGCGACAGCCATGACTCAGAGCTCTGACACAGATCACAGAGGGCACATTCAGAAATTTAATATAAATACCAATTCCTGAGTCTTGTGACTGAGATGTTGAGACAACAGAAAGTGTTTTTTTTTTCAACTGCAACTTCATTAATATTTTTAGAGAAAGACTCTCAAAACTGGATCTTGTATGAAATTATTCTGCTTTTAAGTTTTGATATAAATAAAACTAACGGGATGAAGGGTCAAATTATGATATTAACAATTAAATCATCTGGCTGACATTTAAATCCTTTGTTTGTTTGTTTTTTTGTTTAAAAACCAAACAAAAACAAAAATATGCCAGATTGCAAAGCCGTATTTTTTTCTGGCTTTGTATTCACAAATGTATTCATCCATTTGTAAAAATGTTTTAAGGTAAATAATTTTATTTAAGGAAATGCTTAAATGTTGCAACAACACAAAAGCCTGATCTTTATACCAATATGTTAATAGTTTAAATTAAGATCTGAAATTACTTGTACAATTGTAACATTTTCTGTTTTACTTTCCTGTCAGTTAGTTTGTGTGGGCATTTTTTGTCTGTTGAGTTTATTATATCAAACTGTATTGTTCCTGATTGTCTGATTGTGCCTTGCTGTACTATTTTCTTTGCATTTTCAAAAAAGACAAAACAAGACCCAAACATTGCCATATTGTCTCCTTTTAATTCAAAACATCACATGCAGTGATGAATTGTGTGTAATATTCGTCTCTAAAATTTGGAAATAGGACTCTAAAGTATTAGAATTGTTGTTGTTTTGGAGTTGGATTTAATGATTCTACTTTTATTCTGTTAGTTTCTCATTTAGATTTGATGAGTCCTGTTCTTGTTTTCTTTAGTTCAGTCCTTTCTTACTGATTCTACTTTATGTTTACTTCTTGAATCTAGTTATTCTTAGTTACTCTAGTTTAATTATGTTTCCTATGTTTGTTAGATTCATTTCCTCATCCCCTGTGCTACTTTCTCTCTCTCTCTCATCAGCCTGCCTTTGGCTCTTTCCTCTCCGTTAGTCAATCAGCCATGTCTATTGTTCCAGCATTCACTCTCCCAGTACTTGTATACCATTTTTTTTCCTCTCACTCTTAGGTGAGAGGAAAAACATATCCCCTGTTACAACGGGGATATAACAGGATATAACCTTGTTATTTTTCTGTCACTTCCCTGTTGTCTTTGTTTCCTGGATTCCTTTTTTTGCTCTGTTTTGACTCCCTGTGTTCCCTGTTACTTTTGTAAGTTTTGTTCTTCATTTTTAATTGAAATATCCCGCCAAGACTTAGAACAATAAAAAATAAGAGTATGGCAATATAAGTTTGAACAGAAGCAAATGCAGCAGCATCTGAATGCAGTTTTAGACCTTGAATGAGAAAAGTCTCATTCCACTGTGGAGCAACTGTGAGGACTGTATCAGTGACAGCTGAAGGAGCTTATCCTACTCTCCCTCAACCTAATTAATAGTTTTGCCTGTTAAAGTTATTTTATATATTCAGTTTTTATAGTTACTGTTATATGAACCTCATAACTGGATCACTACTTTTGTTTTTCTACTTCCAAGCTGAACCAGAGCAAGATACCTCTGGCAGACACCAGAGATATCAGCAATATTATACAAAGACTTCAATCAGTAGAAATAAAGATTCATCTACTGGAGACAAATACCAGTAGATGAATCAAGATTAATCCAGGTTCAACCCAACTAATGACGCAAAACAATGAACAGCTCATTATTATACAAAGTCAGTAGAACAGAAGATTCAGCAGCTGGAAGTGAATATCGAGATAACTGCTGCTTCTGGAAATGAAGCAACTCTTGTTAAAAACAGATCACATGCACCTCACCAAGCAGCTCACCTTGGAACTCTCTGGGAGCTAAACTGAAAAAACAGTCTCACACTTTGAATCTTACGAGACAACTAAGCAGAAGAATCTCTCACTTAAACAAATCAGAGTGGCCAGCTCTGAGCCAAAGTAACCCCCGTCATCAACACCTGCTCCACATTCAACATCAACACCTGCTCCACATTCAACATCAACACCTGCTCCACATTCAACATCAACACCTGCTCCACATTCAACATCAACACCTGCTTCACCAAAGGAAAATAAACAAGCAGCTGAAACCCAAACAATTCCACAGATTCAGCTTCCAAGGAAAAAGTGACCAGCCTGAGCCACAACACTCTGATGACACACGGGAATTCCACTGAAAAACAGATTCACTGCACTTCAACAGGACACTACGAGGAAACCTCATCTTCAAACATCGACAGGAGTCATGAGATCAACACATGATTGATTGACAATAAAAATAAAAGTCTCATAAAAACCTGCTCTGCCAGCTCACTGACCTTCATTGACAACCACAGGATCTCCATGGAGTGTCATCATCTCTTTAGACGAGGCGGACACTATTTTAATGAACATGGGACAAAGCTACTTACTGCAAACCTTTTTCATTTTATCAACAAGAACAACAATGTGATGACCACTTCAGAAGAACAGGCTCAAAGACATTTGATTAGGATGGAACCCTCCGTGTGTTGCATCCTAAAGAAACTGACAAAACGTCAACTGGAGACGGATCTCCTCCCACTACAGTCCTTTGAACGTCTCATGTCCTCAGAAAAAATGTCTTCACCTGGACTTGAGTATCTTAAATCTGCGGATAAAATGTTCAAAACATCAGATGGAGTGGGAGGTTGTCCTCCCATCCCTCTTAACCCTCCGTCAGTTCCCTCACTCCTTTGTTAAAAGTCCCAAGACATCTCAGAAGAAATGTACCTTCTGAACCTGAACCTGAGTTTCTTAAATTCACATATAAAATGAACAATAACGCTCTGCTTGGTACTTCTGTTCTTAGTGCTCACATAGAGACTTTACTTCATCAAAACCACCTGTTTCTGATTCCCCAGAGCATCCACCATTCAGAGGTCTGAGACTGGGTTCCAGATCGTTGCTTTACACCCATCTTCCTCCAGAATGCATCTGGCCCCTTCAGCAGCACCATGCAGAACAGTGCCTGTCCAGATCACTATCAGAAAATTAACAAAAAACAGAAAACCTAAATGCAGTGATCTAAAATCAAACCTCAGACTCCTACCCTGTCTAAAGCAACCTGAAATTAATGAACTATCTGCCACCAAATCACTTAAACTGGCTCTGCTAAATATAAGACTACTATCAGCAAAATGATTATTAGTTAATGAAAACATCACTGAGCATAATATTGATATTGTGTTTCTGACAGAAACATGGTTGAATGAAAATAATGAATCACCTACACTAATTAAATCAATGGATCCTAATTAAATTTTTTCAAGTGAGAAAAGAAAACATAAAGAGGAGGAGGGGTTGCTGCCATACTGCATAATTCACTAAAAAGGTTTTCTTAGACCAGTTCAACTCTTTTGGATACCTGGGAATTGAGGTAGAAGGCCATAAACGAGCTCTCTCAAAAACAAGTGGTAGTTTGTAGACACTAACTGTACAAGACACAAAAGTATGTGGAAAATTTCTTCATTGACTTTAATTAGCTTTTTAACAGCTATGCATTGATTATGACTATTTAATAACTGTAGGAAATTTCAACATCCATGTTGACAAGCCCAAAAGCAGAGGGACAAAAACATTATGTGATATTCTTGAAAATTTTGGTCTGACTCAACATGGTACACACCAAACCCACGACTGAGGACACACTCTAGACTTGATTATCAATAAGGGTGTGAATATTTCTTAGGACTCTGCAATCTATCATTTCTCTGATGTCTTTAAAAGTCTATCTCCATGACTCGCTTAGCAAAATAGCTACAATCACAAAATGTTTTGTCTGTGACAACACTGCAATAGTGTCTTCACAGGTCTGCCTAAAAAACCAGTCCTCCAGCTACAACTGATCCAGAACGCTGCTGCTGACGTTCTCACTAAAACCAGGAATATAGAGCACATCACCCAGTTTCTGATTCTGGGTGATGTGCTCTAAAGTCCTTCCACTGGCTCCCTGTAGATCAGAAAATACACTTGAAAATGCATTTCTTAGTTTATAAATCACTGAACGGCTTAGCACCACAATACATTAAAGATCTGCTGTTGTATCAACCTTCCAGACTTCTCAGGTCTTCTGGTTCTGGTCTGCTCTGCATCCCCAGAACCAAACAAGAAGAAGCAGCATTCAGCTTCTATGCACCACAAACCTGGAACAAACTTCCAGAAAACGGCAAAACAGCAGAAACACTGAGTTCCTTTAAATCTAGGCTAGAATTTCACTTGTCCGAGTTTCCTTTGATTCACAGTCACTGGAATATTGACCAACATTTAATGTGTATTGATGAGTTTGACAATGGCACTCATCAAAATGTAATGTTTGTTACTGGTTTCTCAATTATTGACTCCATGGTGGGTTTTATTATTTTATTTTTGTATTTTTATGATGTAAAGCTCTTTGAATTGCCTTGTTGCCAACATGTGCCATACAAATACACTTGACTGATTGTCATCCTGTAGCCCAAAGGTTCCTGTTTCAAACCTGGGGTTGCTCTGCATTGGTTTGTTCTCAGGATACTCCGGCTTCCTCCATCTCTCTAAAACTAGCATATAGGTTAACTACTCTCTCCAAATTGTTTGTAATAGTAAGTGGATCTTTATTAGTTAGTGGATCTTTATCTTGCCTAATGCTAGATTCTTGCAAACAATAATTAAAACGGGTTCTTTTAAATTGAACGAATCCACGAGAACCGGTTCACTTCAAAGAGCTGTAAATCCCATCTTTTCTCTTAGGGCAGCAAGTACCATAATCTACAGCCTATACTTAAAAAGTAATGAACACAAACTGTGAAAACCCAACAAAATCACTTCCAGATTTCCATGTTAATATATCCCTGGGTAACCCCAAGTTGCCTACCAATCTGCACATGCATGTGTCAATAAGTGAGAGTAATTGGGCATCAGTACTAGAAAAGCATCATATGCCCAATTCTGTCCTCTCACTGACTAAAACACATTCGCCCTGTTACCTCTCTAAAATGTTTTTTATTCCTTCTCACAAAACTTCACTGGAGTAGTTTTTTCAAGTCCCAACATCATTTATAAACTGCTCTGCCACCTGGCATGAAGGAAAATGAGAAGTTGATGAGACAGAACATGAGCAAATTAGGCTCATTGTCCAGGTTTTCAGTTGTCTTTTTAACTGTAGTGATGTCTTACAGCAGAGGTCTCATTCTCGCGGCTCGCAGGACTTTGTCTCGTGGCCCCCACCGTGATATGACAGTATAATATTAGTGGGGCCCACAGGGTGAGCGGACCTCTGAAGGAAGTCCCGCCCGCTGTTCCTCGTCATGGCTGACATTCGGTGCTAGGCTAAGCTACACTGACTTCATGCACACTACGCTTGTAACAATAGTGTGGCCTGATGATGGACCGGTCCGGTACCAGTTTCCCTTCCCTGCAGTCGCCATTGCGGTACTTTCTACCATTAACAAATGCCACGATCAAACGCAGAGAAAGGTGACTGCTACCAGGCTGCTCGTCATCCACTGCGCTGTTGTGACAAGTAGAAGCGGTAATGATGCCACGCGTCGAGACGTTCTCCATACTTTGCTAGCTGGCTAAAGACTTCTATGAAACATAGAACAAGAGCGACGCCAAGTGGAATAAACTAAATTTTGTGACACCCTCATTATGTCTTTGTCAAAGCCAAAGCTTGCAGTTCAAGTGTTGAAGAAATAATTAAATGTTG
>NW_015113867.1:38051-39276 GCF_001443285.1 Poecilia latipinna | reverse complement strand
CAGAGGTCTCATTCTCGCGGCCCCACCGTGATATGAAAGTATTAGTGCGGCCCACAGGGTGAGCGGCCCTCTGAAGGAAGTCCCGCCCGCCGTTCCTCTCATGGCTGACATTCGGTGCTAGGCTAAGCTACACTGACTTCATGCACACTACGCTTGTAACAATAGTGCGGCGGGTGATGGAACAGTCCGGTACCAGTTGCCCTTCCCTGCAGTCGCCATTCCAGTACTTTCTACCATTAACAAATGCCACGATCAAACGCAGAGAAAGGAGACTACTACCGGGCTGCTCGTCATCCGCCGCGCTGTTATGACAAGTAGAAGTGGTAATGACGTCACGCGTCGAGACGTTCTCCATACGTTGCTAGCTGGCTAAAGACTTCTATGAAACGTAGAACAAGAGCGACGCCAAGTGGAATAAACTTACGGTGCGTTCACACTGCAGCCTAAAGTGACCCAATTCCAATATATATACACTGCTCAAAAAAATAAAGGGAACACTCAAATAACACATCCTAGATCTGAATGAATGAAATATTATCATTGAATACTTTGTTCTGTACAAAGTTGAATGTGCCGACAACAAAATCAAACAAAAATCATCAATGGAAATCAAATTTATTAACCAATGGAGGCCTGGATTTGGAGCCACACACAAAATTAAAGTGAAATGTTCCCTTTATTTTTTTGAGCAGTATATATAATGAGACCTGTGTCTGATCTTTTCATGGCAGTGTGAACAGCACAGGTCAGATTCTTTTCGAATGCGACCCATATCCGATACGTATCCGATTCAAATGCGACCTTCTAACGTCCAGGCCACATTCATCCGAACTGAACGTCACTGATACTCAACAAATCTCACTATTCTCTGTCCTGATACGCGCAAGCGGGAAGAAAAACAACAATTTTGATGGACTAAAATGAGGATTAAGTTGTTAATATGCTGCTCCGGTTGGACAACAACTTCAAATATGTAAGCTAAGCTCCACCGTTAGCCTCCATGTTTACTTCCGCAAACACTGAGCACTTCTTCTTTTTATGGCAGTTGGCAGAACACTTAGAACGCTGACGCTATTGCGCCCTCTACTGCGCATGCGGGACACTTTCAGGTCGTTTGCCCGTTCAGACTGCAGAACACATACAGGTCGCATATGTGTGGCAGTGTGAATGGCCCGGCAAAAAAAAAATCCAGTTTGACAAAAAATCAGAATTGGGTCACTTCAGG
>NW_015113867.1:13823-34911 GCF_001443285.1 Poecilia latipinna | reverse complement strand
CGAGACGTTCTCCATACTTTGCTAGCTGGCTAAAGACTTCTATGAAACATAGAACAAGAGCAACGCCAAGTGGAATAAACTAAATTTTGTCACACCCTCATCATGTCTTTGTCAAAGCCAAAGCCTGCAGTTCATGTATTGGAGAAATAATTAAATGTTGATGACATTTGAGGACGTTTTTTAAATGTTTTTTTGTGGAGTCCTTTATGCGGCCCAGTCTCACCCAGACTCTGGCACCAGCGCTCCAGCGGACCCCGGGTAAATTGAGTTTGAGACCCCTGCCTTACAGGATGCTGCTCACCGTATGTACGGCTCTGTGCTGCTGTCCCCGGTCAGCTGGTCCTTGGTGAGGTAGGTGTTGTGTGATGAGGAGATGAAGTAATGTGACAGCGGCTGGTTCATATCTTGGTAAACTCTTAGGTGTTCGGGGTTAAACACACAGTTCTCCTTAGACAGCATGTACATTGTGAAACCATTGGGGGTCATGAACTGATTTCTCTGGGCTGCAGAGGGTAAACGGTACAAATAAGAAATGATTAAATAAATTCAGTAAACAATCAGACATAAACAATCATAGTATCCCTGTCTCCTCCTGAAGGTCAATACTGTCAGTTTGAGAGATTAATTTTAAGATGTTCATTAGGAGGGTGGTTTAATCAAAGCTGAACCCAGATATAAAGATGCTCTGTCTAAAAAGACAAAATCCAACTAAATATTTCCTGTTTTGGGTCAATAAAGATGAAGTAAATTATTTAAGCTTCTTAAATACAATAATATTTTTCTCCAGCCTACAGGCTGAAAACTAGTGTTTCCTGAGTGTGACTTGTGTGAGTTGTGCTTTCAGCTCTGAAAGCACAAGTAATACAACGAAACCACAACAGAGACAGTGGTTTCGTTATGATCACTCCTTAGCATTGACTTTGGTTATCTTAAGATATTTGTCACTAATCGGTGCTATCATTGTCCACTGGGGTGACCAAAGCTTCAACTTCCAAGCTTTAGTCTTAACATGTTGCTTTCATTTTCCAGTTAACTTAATGTTGTGAATTAGAATCAACACAGAAGCATAGAGGCACCAGAATCTGGGCTTTTCACATTTAGCTTAAAGGCAAGGTCATCTTAGCTTGAGTAACGACAGGAAATGTTTATGTCAGACAGAAAGAAGTAAATGTTTTTGACTCTGGTTTCAACTGTAAATGTTTGAACATAGTAGTTCCTAATTAATAAGTTAGCACACCCCACTCATTGAGTTCATAGGTGAGGATGAGGCTCTGAGCATGTGTCAGGGAGGCATCCTCCCCCTGCTCCCTCAGGAAGTCCCTCAGGTCCACAGTGGAAAGGACACAGCTGTTGGCAGAGTAACGAATGAAGACAGCATCCAGCTCTGGTCGTCGTAGCAACTCCTTGCAGAACACTTCGATCTCCTCGTGGTCAAGACGTCCATCAGCAGACTGATCACATTTCTGTGGGTCAGACAGAGTCAAGCTGTAAGTGTTGTGTTGTTGACCAGCAGACGGTCACAACTGTGGCGGCTCTACCTGGAAGAGGCTGCGAGCGTACTGATCACTAAGGTCAACATTGATCATACGCAGCAGCGTATGCACCTCCTCATAGCTCATCTTGTCATCACGGTTCTGATCAGCCCGACTCAGGTAAGCATGGATCCAAGTGACACAAACATGGTTAAGGAGGCAGCTGCTGCAGTTCCACTCATACTTGATTTAATATAGACAAGAAACATGGAAAACAGCTTAGCTCTGATGTTTGTGTTGGAAGTTGTGAGTCGAGCAGTTGAAGGATATTGGTCAAGTTTCTCTTTGTGGGTCATGTTGTCCACTCTCTCCTGCAGAGTGCGGATGCCTCGGGCCCAATGCTGGGCCTCCTCCTGACTGCTGCACAGGAGATCCAGGCTCTTCCGGGGTCCTTTGAAGACCACCGTCAAACATCGACCCTCTGGCACTGAGCCTGCCATCCGCCGCAGGGTTTCTGACTGGCAGCCTTCACGAACACACTCTACTTCCATGACAGAGACTACGGGATGGAAAAGCAGAGTGGAGGAACAAGAATAAGGAGAATGGAGAATCTTTTATCAGGAGATATTTAGTCCAGGAGGAGAAAATCTATGGCTTGCTTTAGGAGAAGTAAAAACAGATTTTTGACACAAAGTGGGACCTATGGAAGTGCTTTACAGCAGAGCAAGTTTACTTAGTCTAACTACATGCACGCAACTTGCCATTAAGTTCCTTGCCCAGAGGCATGTGGCAGGGAGGAGGTGGAATCAAATCTACAACTTTCTGGCTGCACTGAACTGTGTTGATCTATTTTAGGTGCAAAGCTCTGTTACAGATGTATGTGTGCACAGAAAAAAAATCCTTGATTGCAAATAAAATAGATGCAACAAAATCATTACACTGGCACATTGGCTCTTAAGTTTCTTTATAACAAAACATTTTAGCATGTGTCTTGGAAAATAAAACTTTTGCTTATTTACTGGGAAGAATGAACTGATAATGAAGGTTTCTGAGCAAGTGTTCTACTTTTGGAACAGATAACGGAGTTTTCAGTGAAGATGATTTTTCTTCTCTTTCCAACTGAAACTCCTTTGAACCAGGTTAGGGTTAGGGACAGAGGTACCAGTTAACCAGAGATGGGAGAAACTGAGAGAAACTCCCTATAGGAAAGAGATCGGTGGAAAGCACCATGTACGTGACTGATAAGGTATAAAAGGAGAATTGTATGTGTTAAGTTTCACTTCTTCTTCCTTTCTTCTCTCTTGCTTTTCTTTTCTCAGACACAGCTATTTACTCTGATTTTCTAAATAAAATATGTAAAGACAAATGTGCATTTCTCTGATTGATTTCAGAGTATCGCTCTCTTCCAAAACAAAAAAGATTTTCCCTAAACACATTATAAGTGAAATAATATGTCAATGTAACTAGTACTTTTTCATTATTATTAAGAAACTATTGACTTAAAGATAGCTTGTAAGTTAGTTTTGTCTTATTTCCAGGGTACTAATATATTTGCACTAGAAACTAGACCAAAATACTTTGCAAAATTTTGTGTTTCTGCAGTGCATCAGTTTCTTCGGTTGCCAACATACCAGACAGGTCAGAAAACACCTTCAGCTCTGACAAACAGAAAAGTGGTGTCCAGTAAGCATGGATAACCAGATGCCCTGTAACCTCTGCAGTAACAATCAACAGATACCTGGTCACAGGGTCAAAGGTCACTTCTCCTCAAAACAGGCCTTTAAAGTTACCCTTAAAGGCCTGAATAAGAGGTTTATACTCTGAATCAGAGCTGACAGTGTTTATTAGATGACAAAACTTTCCTCTAAACAGGTCCTGTTGTGAGAAACCTTCAGCTCAGCTCTTGAGAAAAATTCTTATTCTATTCTCCAAACTGACACAGCTTCAGTGTCAGACTGCTGTGAGCACTCCAGTAAAGTCTCCTATAAAAAGTCAAACTTGTCCTTTAAACTCTTCCAAATTAAACAAGAAGACAACCGTACTCATTAAATGTGCTCAGGCGGTCTCCAACTGAGCTGGGGTTTCTAATTTCGACCTTTGATTCTACTTGACTGAAAGCCACAGGGGCGAGGAGCTGAGGAGTAGGGCCACCCAGCTGCGCTACAGCCAGCCCCTGGGATCTAAACTAAGTGGCACTAATTACATACAGAACATGAATGATAGGTTCTCACTGTGTGTTGTCTACATGATGATCACTTGCATCTGCAGACTTTTTTTTCACAAACACAATCTTAGTGGTTTTTGTGTGATTAAATTAATTAGAATCAATCGACAGGTTCTGACTTAAAATTGGACAATCTACAACATTCAAGAAAAGCCCATAGACCCCTGGGCTCCAGAGGTCAGAGGTCATATTCTCACATCTCAGCAGACATGCTTTACTTGTCAAGTTAAAAAAGAGTCAAATCTTCTGGTAATAATATGGCATCAAACCACAGACCCTCCCAGCTTCCAGTGTTCTATAATCTAAATGTTTGAACTGCAACAGGATAGGCGAACATCTTAAAATAAGCTCCAACTCTGTAATCAAGGTAGGCTCCCCTTAGATGGTGCAGCAGGGACTGGGTACTCCGAATGCAGCAAGTAGCATTTAAGTCCAACCAAAATAGACACACTGTGCTGATGTTTTACAGAACACACCCAGCAGCAATACGGTCTTAGTGCTATATCCTCCAGACATGGCTCCCAAACCTTAAACAAGATCTCAACAAGAACTGGAGCTGTAAAATGTTTACAACTGTAGCAGAACATGACTCAGCATACGCTGTTTCATGATTTTCAAGTAAAACAAAAAAAAGTCAGTAAACCTTTGTTAAGGTATGAAATCAACTAGCAATTCACATGAGCCAACAAGGCATAGAAAACAAGAAACTTTGATACAGAACAAATTTAAAAATACATGTTCTCAGCTGTTACCAAAGGACCTGAAGGTCCAGGTGTCTCCTTCAACCCAGACTGGACCTGCACTCTGCAGATGCTGTGAAACTGTTTGACTGGAACAGCGAGTGTTAAACTAGGGATGCACCCATGTGAAGATGTGGGCCGATATCCATCTTTTATCTTACACCTTCTCCCTAGTGGGGTCAGGAGGGGTGCTGGTGACTAGAGATCAATAGCTGAGAGGCGGGGTCACCCTGGACGAGTCACCAGTCCATCACAGGGCAACACAGAGACAGACAGGACAAACAATCATGCACACACACTCCTAAGAAGAATTTAGAGAGACCAATTAACCTGACAGTCATGTTTTTGGACTGTGGGAGGACGTTGGAGTACCCAGAGAGAACCCACCATTCACAGGGAGAGAATGCAAACTCCCCGGGTCGGGAATCGAACCCAGGACCTTCTTGCTGCAAGGCAACAGAGCTACCAACTGTAGCAACTATGCAGCCCTATAATAAACAATATTATTACTTTCGTTAACCAATATTATATATATTTCCCTACACTTTGGACACAGTGTTAAAGCAACCACACACATTGATTTTCTGCTTTGTTTAAACACCCCCACAATGGCTCTCCACCTGACTCCCAACACACAAACAGTCCAGTTTTATTTATTGGACCGATGCAAATATGAAAAGCTGACTAACACTGGCCGTTACTGATGTAGATGCCGATTTATTGTCATCCCTATTTTAAACCCAACCAAAATTTTCCTTTCTCTCTGCTGCCTTCTGTTGCTATGGTTGAAAGAAGGAGTATTGACATTTCCATATTAGACATTCCCTGTTTCCTTTGTAGTGACTGTATGAGTTCTAAAATGTAGCTGCTGTAACAAATGCTGTAGATTTAAGGGTGAAAATGAAAACTTTTATTTCTTTCCTACACTGTTGTTGAATGAAATGTATCAACCCTGCAGCAGAGTTAACAGTGAAACACTATGTGTGCTGTCATAATGGGTATAACCTGGATTCCACCACGAAAGAACTGAAAAAATAAGACCAAGAAAATACGATCTAAAAAAATGTTCTTCAGATTATGTAAATAGCTCAGGGTTTTCTGTGTCTTTCCCACAGCATGTCATGTACCTTCCTGTAAGAACTTTGTGTAAGATGTGATGTGTAAGAGAGAAACTAACTCACAGGATTGTTGCTCCTTGGCCCGGCTGGATGTCTTCTGGGACTGACACCAGACAGTCACACCATCATCCAGAAGCTTCAAGGTACGTTGTTTCTGCCAGCGAGCTGATCGAACCTTCACCATGCTGGAACCATGCAACATCTGCTTCACATCTTCATCATCCTGAATCCCTGGGAAGAACAAGAACACGGGAAGAACGACATATGATGGCATATTATGGTAAACTGAGTTTGGTGTGGACATCTAGTTATTGCCAGAGAGTGTATGGTAGTGAATCTCATGAGAATCAGTGTAGAGATCCTGTTGATAGCTGCAGACTGCTATCCTGTGTTACTTTGTAAGGCACTTCCTACATCTGATCTGACCATGCAAAGCAGACAGCAAGCAATTAACAGTACTGAACAGTGTAACTTTAATAACATCTAACAACAATAAACTGCAAAGTAAAATTTTACCATAGTTGTTTCTTTTAAAGAAGGTTGTAACAACCATATTTTCACAGTTATTAAGAAATGTATTACAACAAAATGGAAATCCGATGCCCCCATTCCAATTAAAATATGGCTTTGTGAAATCAATAGCTTCACTAGAGAAAATAAGCTACTGCATGCAAAACAGAAGTAAGACCTTTTATAAAATAAGGCAACCATTTTTAAGATGTATGCAAAACTTACCTGCACACTTTATTGGCTAACCTTCCTGTACTTGAGCAGGGCTTGACAGTATTTATGAATAATAGTGATGCCATCTGTCCCTCACTATACCTCTGATTCCTATATAATTTAGTTTTACCCTTAATTACTCCTTTTTTATCTTTTTCTTGTTGTGTTATGTCACTGTAAATGTATTTTATTTAGAGTATGTCTACTTAATTGGTATTGTTCTCAATCCTCTGCCAGTTAGTAATTGCAATTTTTGGTATTAAAAAAATCCAATAAAAAATATTGTGGAAAAAAAGAATCTACAAATCTACTTGACGCCTCTGCCTTAGGTTCCATCATCATGACAAAATAATGCTATATTTTCTATTTTACCATCACAAGCCATTATATATATACATTTTTTTTCTTTGGCTCTACTGGCCTTTATTTGATAGTTAAATGACAGGAAAGTGAGTAGTGAGAAGACATGCAACAAGGGTCACCAAGGCTGGGAATTGAACCTGCAACAAGGACTGAAGCCTCCATATGTGGGTTGTGCTTAACCCCTGTGCCACCACAGCACGCCCCATCACAAGCCATTATAATATGTAGTTCAATGTATTTGGTCCTACTCAGTACATCACCACTCACTGCCTGATATATTATATAGAGGCGAATCGATAAATTGGACAGATGATAAATCAATGCAGATTTTCTTAATTTTGGGAGAAAAGATCGGTCAATTCTTACACCAATCTTATCTTCCTCAGCAAAGATCTAAAAATCAACCACAATCCTTCCTCTGTTGCTCTGCTGTGAGAGAGTGTGACTGACAGACTCACCAGGTCATGTCTGCATGTTTGCAGTTCATAATAGTCACTCCACTGGTAACCCAGTGACCTTCTTAGCAACATTTCAGAAAAGAAAATCAGAGTTGTCCAAAAACTGAATTGGCATGTCAGGCTTTTTAAAAGACCAGTGATCGGCGATTGGCCAGAAAACTACAGTCGAATTCCTAATATTATCAATAAGCAGAGTCAGAAGACATGATGCCACTTGCAATAACGATTCTAATACAGTATTGTGCAGATCTTATTCTGTATTTTTCTAGGTAATACTATTGATTTTCCTAGGAAAAATGGATAATAGTATAACAGAAGAGAGGGCACAACAGAAGACAATGGGATTTAAATCTTAATTGCCTGGTCAGTGTCAGGGTCCCATCATTCCAGCCTCTGAGTAAATACGGCTCTAAATCTGGTGCCAGGATTCAGACGAGGACTAATCCAGGACCTAATTCTCTGCTGCCAGTCCGAAGGATTATTACTCCTCTGACTATCTTGGACTAGCAGGAAAGAACTCAGATGTCTGAACACACAAATAGCAAAATGTTAAAAGATCCTGTGTACTACCCACACAGACTGTAGTTAGGCATGCATGGAGATTTAATGTGCACTCACTCCAATTTCACTTAGCATATCAGCGGTTTAGTCTGAAAGTGTTCAAAACAATAAGAAAATGAATCATCACTTCACTGAACAGAGCTGAAGATCCATGCTTCAGCCCAGTAATATCAGACTCAGACACACATGATGGCAAGTTAGAATCAGTTCATCCCACACTGGTAAATTAATCTCGCTTCACATGCAGCTGAAGCTCTTCTGAATATATTTAAATGGTCGGTGGAAGTAGGAAATTTAAAAATTACCCATAAAATGAAAGCATTAAACCAGCAGTGTACCATCATACTATTAAACACTGTATGTTTCATTTAATGACCGCTTCAAACCCTCCTCCAGGAGGAGTGAATGACTCGATGCAATCTGCAGGGTTACCTTAGATAGAAACGTTTTAATTTACTTTCAATAATTAATCGAGTGTAATGTACAGTTTAATAATTGGTCAGTTAGAATGAATGTATTATTGAATTTAAATATTTTTATAAAGTGCCTTCAGAGGACATTTGTTATGAATTAGCGCTATATAAATAAACTGAATTGAATTTAACTAAAAAGGCCAAACATGGCCATAAACGTATAATTATATAGACGTTTTTTCAGTGCTCCTATATTTTTAGTAAGCTGTAGTTAATAACAGCAACTAAGTTAATGTTCATGTGCAACATTTTGTAAATGTTTAGTAATTAATATGAAATGCGTTGTTTAAAAGCTCCAGCTGCCTCCTCTCCTACCAGTGTTTCTGGATTCAGAGCGCCTCAACCATCAGTAATCCCTTCTGCTCCAGTTCGCTTTGAACGGAACATTAGCCGGTCCTGGACGGTTTCCCTGCTGAGAATCTGCAGCCTTCAGGATGACTACAGCGCTGTGATTGATCCTCTGAGTCTCATACGGAAGAGACGACATGACGGTTCCAGGTTTGGCGTTTGGCCCAGAGAAGGAAAACACTCACCTAGATTCCTCAGGGGGTCGATGGCCTTTGGTTCGGACGTCCCGGCCCGGTTCTTCTTGTGTTTGGCGCCCAGCATGATGCTCAGAAGCTCCGGCCGCTCCGTCTATGTGAGCCGCAGGGTGGCGGACGGTGAGTCGGCGCTCCTCTGGCTGCTCATCAGCATTTTAACCTGCTCAGGGGTCTAAGAGCCCCACTTCTTCAGAATGATGTCACTGGCATCCATCTGACGTCAGAGCCGACTAAGTCCTCCTCAGCAGATTTTCAAAATAAAACGGGGGGAACCATAATACGCTATTGAACGTTGCCCACTTTTCTTTTCCTGAGCATAAAGTTATTTCCAGGGGTGAAAGTCATCAGGTACGGTCTGGGACATTAATTTCCAATATTTTGTATCTGCTGCTGTTTGTCCCTCCTATCTAATAGTTGTAAATAACAGACTCCAAACTAAGCCCTTGATTTATCATTTACCATTTGCTCAAAGATGTTGCCTTCTGTTTACATGAAAACAGAAGGTTAGGAAAAGAATGATTAATTTTTGGAGCAAATTTCTTACTTTAGTATTTGTTATATCTATTAACATGCCTCTCATAAATATGTTATTATGATTAAATATAATAATTAAGCCTGATTGGTATTGGTTCCCCACCACCCACATTCTCCTCAGCCACTTGGTGTGTAAGTGGATCCTATTGTCATTACAATAAAGCAAATGCTGTATGTACAAAATACATACAGAAACATACTGATACAAAGTTAGGCATAAATGGAATTACTGGAATAAATGGGAGTCATATCGTTAGGGATTTTCGTGGATGTATATTATGGTACAGACTAGTAACAAAACAACTAGATGTATGGCTGAATCCTCATTGATCATTAATTAAAAAATTCAAGACATTCTCTTGAGAATGGGTCTTTCCTTCAGAAAATTATTTTGTTTCCAGTTGTTTTCAGTTTGGTTTATGGATCAAGAACTGAAATGAATTTCTATTTTCTACCTTTGGATATTGCCTTAAAGGGGCAGTATTGGGTATTTTCCAGCCACATAGCGCTGTTTTATAGCAGTTAAGCAACAATGTTATCTTCAATTGTTACAAATATTAACTAGAAAATTCCTGAAGAAATTTAACCAGGGCTTGCCAAAGTGTGCCTGTCGGTTTGGACCCAGTGTTCTGATGCTAAAAATTAGCATTAATGCTAAAGAAAGCTGCAATGTAGTCAATATCCTGTGGAGAGTCAGAAGCATGTTGACTAAGCTGTACTTGTATCGTTCAGTTTGTTAAAATTAATGCATAAGCTAAAATTAGCAAAAATGCTAATAATAGCATTAATGCTATCAGTAGCATGTGGGGTATCACTAATATGTTGTCTGTCATTGACTTACACCATTCAGTATACTAAACATGGCTAATAAGTAAGAAAAGCGTTCTGATGATAAACATTAGCATCAATGCTAAGCTGAGCTAAATTGTAGTGAATAACCTGTGGAGAGTCAGAAGCATGTTGACTAAGCTGTACTTGCACCATTCATTTTGTTAAAATGAATGCATAAGGTTAAATTAGCCAAAATGCTAATGTTAGCGTGATTGCTAACAGTAGCATATGGGGCATCACTAGCATGTCGTCTGTCATTGACTTACTCTATCCAGTATATTAAACATGGCTAATAAGTCAGAAAATTAGCTAAAAGCTTATTTTAGGTGAAATGCTAACGGTGAAATGCTCACTACAGCTGGAGCTGGACTGGAGTTCTGTTTGGCTTTAGTGGCTTCGTGGACGGAGACATCGGCTGAGCTAAAGCAGCTAACAACGCAACATTTTCCCTCTCCCATTATAAACTTTGCTTTTCTTCAATATGGAAAATACTCCTACATCAGTAGCTCTGTTTGTTATTTTGACATCAATGCTTACCTGGTGGCCAGTTGATCCTCTTAACCACTGAATGTATCAGAACCACCTGGACTGAGCTGGTTTCGTCAGAGGGAGCTAAGACTTCGATAAAATGACTTCCCATATTTTAAGATGTTCTTCTGGTAAAATTGCATCTTTATGATGCTAATATGACTGGATTCTCATAATTAAAAATACTTGTAAACAGGTCTTAGCACTCCTTTATACAACTCACAAAAGGAATGATAGAAATAAAGCCACTTTGTGAAAATATTTTCTGTATTTTGTTTTAGAAAAGATATTGAGGGTGACTAAAATTAAATCTGTTATGAAAAAACTGTTCAGTCATATCATCCAGCCTTATTCACTATATTATTGAATTATTTTACTAACTGCATATTACTTAATATTCAGATTTCTTTGCTTGTATTACTTGAAAGTGTTTCATTTTAATATCTCACATGAAGGCCGAATTACATGCAAAATTCTTGACATAATGTTACAACCGAGATGAGGGAAAAAAGGTTTGTGAAATGTAGATTATTACAAAAGAGATTACATTTTATTGTAAGTCCAAACAGTATAACAAAATGAACACTGAATATATATAATACACTTCCTAGCAGTTACTCGTATGTCAAACTTGTTTGTCTTTACTGGTGATGAAAACTCGTCACTCTGGAGGAGAGAGGAAGAGCAGAGAGGAAGAGCGGCTCAGTCCAGTCCAGGATCACTACAGTGTCAGGGTAGCTGCTTAAAGTCTGCAGGTAGATTTTTGCATATCTGGTCCTCTGGTTTTCAGATCCTAATTGTAAATATTTTTATTTAGTTAGTCAATGTTGTGATGATCCAGCTGACTGTGCTTGGATCCAAGGGAAAGGCAATTTAACAACAGGAAGGTCTCAAGGGGTTGATGGAGTGGAGTTGATGCGAGTTCCTCTCTGTCCTGGGTGAACATCATGGAGAGTCTCAATCATGGCTCAGAAACACATCAAGAAGCTTTATGACGCAAACCTGAAAAACAAAAATAAAATAAAAAAATACGAGCAAGTGATGATATTTACCTAGACAACATAATCAAAACCCAATAAGCCCTATAGTCTTTTAAGAGTTTTAATTGAAAATAAATTGACTATATCTCAGGAAATTAAATGTTCAAGTGAAACAGTTACTGTATCACAATAAAAAAAACTGCAAAAAAAATAGTGCAGAGGTATAACACTGAAATTACTGAGAGAGTAAACTGAAATATTAAGTAGAAAATGCATGTTAAAATCTGAAAACTTTTTTGAATGTAGCTGAAATCAATTTAAACTACTAGCAGACACAGTACAGTACACCAATTATATGTACTAAAAATAATGCAAAAAATGTAACATAGAACAGGTATTAGTTTTAAAACCAATAAATAGGATGAGGATGAAAAGGGGAGAAATAACCGAACGTTAACATAACAGGGAATAAAACAAATTTGGTAATTCGCTTTTTAATGTGTTCCAGATGCAAAAAAAAAAAAAAGCTGATATAAACTTGTTTATTTACTTCTGCCACGATGTTGGTGGTAATTTTTGTATTTTTATTACAATGTATCATTAACACATAAGCATGCATTATTTTTAAAACCACTAAATAAACTGACTTGGAGAAATATATTTAGCCAAACACACACGGCCCCTATAAGCAACACTTCCTTCCCTACCTGACCTTCTCTGACTCAACACTTGCTGGTCTCTCCATCCTCATGCTCTGATCGTCTCTAGCAGCTGGAGGAATCAGTAAGACCTACAAGCCTGTCCTGCTTCAGCTGCACTCTGCTGGTCATACTAGAATGGGGAGTTAGGAGAACATCAATTTAATTTAATATCATGACACAGCAAAAGGCATATTACATGTAATTCGGAATAAAACTAAGTACAGGACACACACACACCAAATAATAAAAAACAGAAATTATGTGAATATCCTCCTTCGGCCTGTGACCTACCAGCTTAGTTTTACATTTTACATCTGGAAGAAAATATATATTTAAGAGTTACGTTGCCTCCCCTCATCGACAACACTGATTATGTGCTTGGTAAATAAATCATCTGCACAGTCACTTGACGTGTGGTGCAGATTAATGTGGACCTGATAACATTGGTGCAACGATCCGCTGTTTTCCCATTTTAGCTTCAATGCTAGTTAATACACACACACACACACACTGAGGATTGCGCAACAGTTTTTTAACACATATTTCCTCCAGATATATTTGGTATTTTCCACGCTTAATGCCACTCGACAGATGTGCGCTGGTTAACGAATTCAACATAAAGACAGGCGAATATTACACAAGCCTAGTTTATGAACTTTACCTAGTGCTAACATTAGCTAGCACAATATGCTACCGGGGATCACGGCAGACAAAATATGTGACTGTCGTCATAAGTTGTGTAAGATTTCTTCTTTGAAACAGGGTGGACACTTTAGTGATTTTGTGAAGATTACTTACCATTCACATTCTGTGTCCCGTCACCGAAGCCCTGCAGTTCGGGACAGAGTTCTGAGATCTCAGGGAGTCATCCGCTTTAGTCAGCGCTAACCAATCGGAACACGTCTTACATCGCTCGTCCATACAAGCCCCGCCCAGAATGTTCATGTAAGATTCGCAAGCAAATAAAGTTGTGTTTCATCAAGAAAACTTGTTCTGTGGAGAGCCATTTCAGCCAAACTTAAATAAATAAATACTCAACCAAAAAAAAATAAAAGTTTCAAACAAAAATTAGTGATTTCAATTTAAAAAAAAAAGAAAAAACTCTAAAAAAAAATTCGTTTCGTAAAAAAATATTCTTATGATTAAAAAGCTTTTAAGATATTTTTTGTTTGATTTTTTTTCTTTTTTATTGAATACTACTATTTTTGTTTGACATGATTTTTTTTTTTTTATTGAATAATTGTGAAACAAATCTAACTCCAAAGAAGGCGATTTTACATAATACCCTCCTCCCTCTTTAATTATGACATGATCACAACGGTCATCATTTTCTGTCCACTGTAACTTTAAAGATCAACGTGACCGTGGTTGTACCGGTGGTACGCTTGTCACGTGATCTGACACGGAAGTATTGTGTGACGTTGACGTTAACCTGATCTCAGCAAGTCTGTCTCCAGGACGAATATTGAAACTCTGACACTTTTCTAAGCTGAAGATATCTGTGTGTTTCTACGGAGGCCGGGCGGCTGCTGGCGGAGGAAATGAGACCAGAAGAAGAGTTCCAGAGATAGGACAAAGTGTAAGCTAACGACGCTAAGCTGCACCAGACCGGACAGGGAGCTGAAAGGTCCCAGCTGAGTGGACTGTGTGCGGTCAGTGTTGCTCAGATATTCAGTAACATGATACTACCCACAGTGAGTTCTCTGTGCTGTGTCCAGGTGTCGGTGTGAGATGCTGTTGTCCTGTCTGTCCTCCCCCACCAGCTCCTGTTAGCCTGAGCTGGGATCATGCCAGTCTTGGCCATGGCAGAGCCTGCGATGGATCATCAGAGGCGCTTTCAGGCTGCCGTTGATGTCATCCACAAACTTCCCAAAAACGGTACGGCTTCCCCTCTCACTCCCGTCCTGGTGTTTTAGTTTCAATAGTGCAATCTTATCAGGTAATACAGTTCTGAATCGATAATTTGTAATTATAAAACACGAGTTGAATATAGTAACAATTTCCAAACTTGGGGAGAGAAAAAAAGCACATTTTTAGGTTGAGCATAACACCAGAAATCAAACTAAATGGAAATGATGGTAAGAATATCCATGGTATGGCATTACATGGCCCGAATTGTGAAATTGGAATGTTTGAGCCTGCCAATATTATTTGATTGGCTGGATTATAGTTTTCTGTATATGCAATGTTTCCCCCCAGAAAACTTGCTAAGCCCGGTGGTTGGGTGCTAGTGCAGTCATTCATCCGGCAGCCCACCATGTTTTTGAATTAAAAAATGTTTAAAGTTGACAGGAAATTTGAAAATATCACTTGATAATTATGTGTTATTGGAAGAGTGGAAGATTAATACCTGAACACCAACTATAAAATCTTTAAAAGCAAAGGTAAACATTATAAAAAGACTTAAATAAATAAGCAGTGCTTAGCCTGGTGGGGTCACAAGTAAAGCCTGGTGGCCCGCCAGGCTTATAATACACCGAAGGAATAGGAACTATCACATTGGAAGAATTACTGCTGTGTAAATGAACTGAATTAAAATTGTTACTTCAGATGGTGAATTAATTAAACAATGAAAATAAATTTTAATTGTTTTCCTTTATGCATTTCCATTATGTTATTGTATATGATGAATCTGTTGATCTGCAGGTTCTTACAGACCTTCTTATGAGGTGATGCTGCGTTTCTACAGTCTGTACAAGCAGGCAGTGTGTGGACCGTGTACAGTGCCTCGGCCTGGCTTCTGGGACCCAGTGGGTCGCTACAAGTGGTCAGTGTGCCGTTTTATCCAGAATATTTAGGTAAATTCCATTAGCATCTCTGGTGTTTGAATTAAATCAAGGAACAATACCAAACGACTACTTGGTCCATTACATGGTAGGATACATGACTTATCCTATCTTATCTTATCTTATCTTATCTTATCTTATCTTATCATACATGCACATAAATTCTTGCTCATAATTATCGATGCATTGCTTGGAGGTGGCAGCTTTTCAACAGACGACTTCTCCTGGGTCCTTCAGGTTCATCAACGCCAGTTCACCCAACAGAATTTGTCCAATATTTCGGCTGTGGGATTCTGGTAATGAAGAGTTCAGCACCAGTGTTTTTTAAACACTTGCTCCTGTGGGCTTATTTCAGGGATGCGTGGAGCCGCCTGGGGGAGATGAGTCAGGAGACCGCCATGGCAGCATATGTGGAAGAGATGAAGAAAGTGGCACGAGAGGTACAGTCAGCATTTTTTCCATGTCAGGTTCCACAGATCTCTGCTGTAATTTCCTGTCCACCTCTCTGAAGCTGGTCCTTTTCTAGAGTTACGTTGCTGGACGCTTTTTCTATGATGTTCTATCAGCTGTTAGTGATGACGCATGTTGATGCCTTTGATAGACTCTCTTGTCCTTTTAAACAAAATTCCTCCAGATTCCATCCTACTGATATTTCACACTATTTTCTAAAAAGAAACAAATGTTCACATTTTCTTTCATTCTTTTTATAGTTGCTGTCAATTTTGACACAACCATTGTGAATTTGTTCTATTTGTTTTGAAATGGATGACTTGATGTGTTTTGAGGAGAGCAGGAGTCCCTGAGCTGAGTGTGTCCTGGATGTGTGCAGGTCATCCACACCATGCCCATGGATGAGAGAACAGCGTCGTTCTTCCACCACTTCGAGCCTCTCTACAGGGTCATTGATGACATGCCACTGCCTCCAGCTTCACTGCTCACACTCGTTGAAGGTGGTTGGTATACACTTCATCAGCTGGGGTGTGGGCTTAGAGAAGAATTTTGATGGGATGCTTATCTTCTAGACCTGAAGGCACCACAGGAGCATGAATTCTCTCTAATGAACAGTTGGTTTTATGTACTAGCTGTATCTCTAATGTGTTAGAGATGAATAGACATGATTGGAACAATAAGGTGACTGATCCTAGCTCTCTGACATGTATACTGTCAGTGAAAAGTCTGAGAACTCTAGCCAGCTGTGTATGACCACATATCTTCTGCCATTGTTTTCTAAATGTTTGCATCTCATTCAGGTCCTAAAGGCAGGCAGCAGGTTGACGGTTCAGCAGACGCGAAGCTTCAAGGTGAGAAGCAGGAGCCACCTCAGGAGTGTTTAGAGAACTCTGATCCAGAGCCGGAGCTAATCATGACTGACGAAGCCCACCTGTTTACCAACAGTATTCCTAAAGGTACAGCAGGACAAAGGCATGATGGGAAAGTCGTCTCCAGCTGTCATGTTTCTGTCTGTGTCCTTTTGGTGTTGAATTGATTGTCACACAAGCTTCCGAGTGAACAAATGTTAGATGTCCTTTAAAGACAGCTTGTGTTCTTGTGGAAACATCCTTGTTCACATTACGACATCATCAATAGAAGAAATGTTTCATCAAAAGTTGTCAGTTCAGCAAATCTCACATGAACAACACAGAACACGCGTTAACAAAAATTAAACCAAACCGTGGAAGCTAAACTCTGTTGGTAGTAGGACCATTTTACTGCTTTACACAGAAACCGCCATTATGTAGCCACAGCTCATATTTATTGTTTTGGTCTCTGCTTGATGCATTAATTTTTGATTTAACCACTAAGCATACGATGTAATGCTGACAAAAACCTTCATACAGATTAACATGTTGTCGTTATACCGTTGATCGCGGTTGTATTCAGATGATCATGAGGTCAGCATTTGTCTATCTTTGACATTTTCCCAGACTGTTAAGAGTTTTGTTAATAGAATAAACTTTATTCTGTGCTCTAAATGCTCTAGTAAAGCGTGTTTTAAGTAGATGTTCCTCACTGACAAATTTTAATTATTTTTTCTGATTATTTTAACCTCACCTTTAAGACTGCAGCATATTTGTTGAAGACTCCTGCTTAATACCGTTAAAATAAAATTAGTCCTTTCCACTGTCACCACATGATGGTCAGGAGGATTTGACTGAATTTATTTGATTATATATTTCTACATACACAACAGATCTATTTGTCTTTCAAGGTGCCTTGAAAGGACATTAGTTTATCTAAGTAAACTGAGTTGAACTGTTGCAGACTCTGGGACATCAGAGGGTTTGGTCTTGACCAGCGACTCAGAGAGTGAAATCTTCTGTGACTCTGTGGATTCAGTGGAACAACTGAGCAACATCAAGGTATGGTGGTACCATCATCACCTCCACAGCACAGCGAGACATGTCCTAACAATTAAAATCCACATAAAGATACAACATTCATGAAGTAAAATGTTCAAGTTTTCTATTTATCACAGATTCCAGTTGTCAAGTCAAACGGCTTTCACAACAGCAGCATTTACCCACAGTCCTCTCCTGGTCAGGGGACTCACCTGGAGGGAAGGCAGGTCGGCGCTGGTCAAGGCGGAGAAGGAGCAGAGGATGGGAAATGTGTGGGTCAGCCCCGGAGAGGTTGGCACAGCGGGCAGGAAGGTTCCTACCACGGCTGGAGAGGACGTAAGCTGTTATTGTTTGATAATACTTATCATTATCTGATTCATTTAAAAATGTTTTTCTATAAGAAAAAGAAAAGTTCTCCTAGAACTGTTCTTTTTCTACAGGCAGTTGTTGTTATGTTTGGGAAGCAGCTCCAAATGCTGCCGCTATCACCTACAGCCAGCCAGTGATTTCCAAATGTGTTTTCTCTCGGCTTGATTAAATGTTCCACAATGAGCAAATGGTTAATTTATCAGCATGTCATCTGCTTTGATCTTGTTTTGTATCACCATTAATTGAGTCTGGTTTGTTGACAACATTGTTTAATTTCCTTTATTTAACCAGATTGAAACCCTTTAGATCTCATTTGCAAGAAGAAGCTGGGCAGAAAATCTGCAGTAGGCATCAAAATGGACTTACGACAAATAAACCATTGAAATGATTTAAAATCCCACACCAATTCAGCTCGGCCCCTTATAGTTCTCTGGCACTGAGACCAGGACTCTGCGATGGACTCTCTGAAACATGGACTTTGTTGTCCGTCAGCCTCTTTGTGACTGACGTGGTGGTGTGCTGAGGGACCCACTTCAGCTTCAACTTCCCCTTCATGGTTGATGTCTTGAGATGTTGCTTCAATTTTTGTACAGGAGGTTATTTTATCATGTTGCCAAGTATTTTGTTACACACTCCAGTCTTTTCTGCTGGACTCCCCAAAACATGATTATCTAATGAGGTTGTTTGGGGCTCAGTTTACAAACCAGCAGTGTAGCTTAATGACAAGGTTATATTGTTGTGTCTGGTTGTTATATTAGCATTCATCTAACCTTGTATGATCCATAGGTGGTGTTCCACAGGGAAGCCCAAGCCGGATGGCCCCTGGTGGTGGTGGGGGGACAGGACGCGGAGGTGGGGACGGCTCGGAGGGTGGAGCAGAGAGGCTGCATGAGACACACCTGCAGCAACAGATAATCCTGGCTCTACGGAGGCTCAGAGAGGACATGAGGAGTGTGATGGACAGACTGGAGGTGGTGGAGAGGCTTGCTGCCACCCATGTAAGTTTGTGTGCTTGACGCAGAATCATGTCTAAGGCTTCATTTCATTCCATTTCATGTTGCATGCTTTTTGACAAATGCTTCTTCAATGTTCTGAAGTGATTATTGCTGGTTTGTGTGTGACCCACTAAGGGCTCAGACTGGAGACCATGCCTGCAGTGTGCAGATGCAGCTTCACAGCAGGTGAGGAGCTAATGTTCTGATAGGAGATGTTGGATGGTACTGGTCCATAAAACCTAGTTTTGAAGGTTTGCTTTTGTCTTGATTTAACTGAGTCAGAAAGCCAGGTGAGCAGCTCTGCTGCCTGCAGAGAAACAAACTTAAAAATGCAAACAAATATGTTACAATCAATAAACACTCAGGTCAACATTTCAAATAAATTGATGAGTTTTATTAATGGTTGCTGCTAGCAATTATTATAGTTATTCATAGGCCACAAAAATCATCCAAAAAATTCATAGCTGCTCCTACTGGCACAACAAATGAAAATGTAAGTTCTGCTGAATATCATTCTGGTTTGTTAGCTGAATTTACAGTTGCTGCTGCTGCTGCTGCCTGTGTCAGATAGAAAACACTGTTTGGTGATCTGCAGTGATTTGTTGTTTTTGCTTTTCCCAGGAGGAGACATGGTGGCCATTTGATGTGTCGTGTCAGACAGTTCTGCTGTTCATGCTGTGGCCGTTTGTTACACAAGGTCTGGTCTACCTGCTCAGGAAGGCCCACCAGAGAAGTCGCACATCTTCATGAGGAGCACTGACTGCACCACTGGATGGACATGCTCCCCATGTTCACTGGTGGAGTGTGTTATTAAAGTTCCTGTCAATAACTCTAAGGAGGAAGTTCGACCTAAGCTAATCTACAGACTGCTTTAGTCCTGGTGTAACAGGTTGCTATCTTTAATTGAAGTCAATTAATTGGTTAGGAAAGTTTTAAATAAATAACTTTCCCATTATTATTCAGCATGATGAACAATTCTTTCGTGCCTCTGTACAAAGTTTGAGTGAGTGCAGACATGCATTTAGTTTTTTTTTTTCTATATTCAACCTTATTTACTGTCTAAACCTCACCTCAGAATGCTTAAAAAGAACAACTGTAATGATTTGAAACTAGAACCACATGGAAAATATTGTATTAAATGAGAGTTGCAACTGAGAGGGCCCAAACTGCTTTATCTCAGCGACAGAAGTGCAAAAAGGAGAATTTGAAGATTATCAGGTCTGTATTCACGTAACCTGTTTATTTACTGTCTAAACAGCTTCCATGTTTTTGTGCCGAACAGTGTCAGAGATTCTCAGGGCTTCTGGCACCTCCCAGTAGAGATACATTACCCCGCAGACCTTGCCTCCAGAGATATCAAGGCAGAGCCTTTTCTAGATGACACTACAAAGCTATGTAGTGTCATCTAGTGGTCCTGCAGTCCTTACACAGCCAGAGACAGATTGGCCTGGAAACCCAGAGAACATGTAGAAAGTTCCACGTGAAAACCCTGAAGTCAAAGTGTCTGCTTCTGTTTCTGTTTTGCCTGCACAAGATGATCATCCTTTGGCTCTTTCATCGTGGTTCATCCTGGACTCATCAGGGTGATGGGTTGGATTTGTGATTCAAAACATTGCTCTTGCATCACCACAGAAAGAAGACACATTTCCAGTCTGGATCTGAAACAACGCAGTCTGAAGGTGCTCATCAAAGGGTTGAGCTCCCAACTGGCTTTCTTTCATTGGGAGAGATTGAGGATGCTGAGATGCAGATAATCAAGTTCTGTCAGAGGGAGAGATATGCTGAAGAAATCACCTGCCTCCAAAAGGGAGAGAATGTGAAATGAAGCCATCACATACACAACTTAAATCCTGTTCTGATGGATGATGTGTCTCAGCAGGGCTGTCATGTCTGAAGATTCTAAACATCCTATCATTGTTGCTAAAGATCTTTACTTTGCTGGTGTTATTCTTCAATACGTCCAAAGCTGCATCAGAAATATTGGATTCCTGGTGTTGATGCATTGATTAGTGATGGGTAGATGAGGCGTCATGTATCGTTTTGACCCAAAGCAAAACTGTGCCGATTCTGTATCGATACTGTGTCACTGAACACTGACACCTGCTGGACATTAAAAATTCCTACAAGCAACGAAGTGATTTGATGACCTAGTAGTCTATGCAATAAGATTTAAATCTTTGTATTTTATTGAATATTATATATTGTATATGTCATATCTTCAGTTAAATTTAAAATATATTTGACATACAGTTAAAAAATGTGAACATGTAGCTACCATAAAGTGAAAATTTAAGTGAATGTGTTTGGAATGAGGATACTTGTGGACTGTTTTTTTTTTCCACAGACTTTTA
>NW_015113867.1:9456-9953 GCF_001443285.1 Poecilia latipinna | reverse complement strand
TGTTTTTAAGGTATGGGTATGCTACTCTGATTGGAGTACAATTTTGGGGTAACTCTAACCAACCAAGAAAACAATAATTGAAACTTCAAAACAGGTTAATTTCAGACGTTTTTTTGCATCTGTGTCACATGAGACCTGCTCCAACTCCAAAACTCCAACACCTAGACTCTTCAAAGCTAGACTAAATTATTCTCAACTAGCAGAATATTTTAATCCATGTTGTGATTTGTGAAACCTTTAAGTGATTTGTGAGACTTCAATAAAGATCAGATCACCATTCACACTTGTTCCATGCAGTCCAAGGGAAATTAAATGTTGGTGTAACTCATTAATTCAAAGTTATTGCAAATGGTGATGGCTCAAGGAAGGAAAGATCTTCTGCAGTGGTCTGTTAAGTGAAGTTTCACAAATTGCAAACATGGGAATAAAGAGTCTTCTTGAAGAGGAGAATAATCTAGTCCAGATTTGAAGTGTCGCATTGATAATTTTATCTAATA
>NW_015113867.1:6978-7665 GCF_001443285.1 Poecilia latipinna | reverse complement strand
TGATTCTGATTATTGAAATTTAAAAGTGCTGTGTTGTTCTATCACCCCCGTTTCATACCGGACCTTACAGCACCGATGTAAGGTCCGGTAAGGTCCTTACCTTACCGGACCATGGTAAGGTCTATCATGGGTGTTATCACCCATGATAGAGTGTTATCATGGGTGATAACACTCTATCATGGTATCACCCATGGAGGGATTTCTTTATTTAAATGGGTTCATTTTTCAGAGGGATACAAAGGTATGGTGATTTTAGTAATTACATGTTTATAAGAGCGATTTTCTGTTGTCCTTCCATGGAAGCGGGCAGCTTTCAAATGTAAATAAAACACTTTTTAATATAAGTTGCTGCTTTGACATGATCACAGAACTGCTAAAACATATGTACAAAATACCAGACAAAGTGAATCACAGCACCGTCATCAGCCGGTGTAACGCTGAACTGAAGCTACCAGTAGCAGGAGCGGAGCTGCGCCAAGAAGCTACAAACACTGAAGAGAAGAAGAAGAGCTGGCGTCGATACAGTTGTAGCCAAGCATGTTTTAATGTTACACAATACAATTTTACCAAGTTGCTCAAAGTCTAAACTGGCATTGTTGTGCATATAAGGTGTAAAGTTGACCTTTGACCAAAGGAATCCCAGCGCCCCCGTTTTGTAAAAATGTCCGCCAGCTCCCCCTGCCGTAC
>NW_015113867.1:0-1374 GCF_001443285.1 Poecilia latipinna | reverse complement strand
AGATAACAGACGCTGTTCAAATTCGCCATTTTTACTCGCATAATATTGCCTTCAAAGTAGAGAGGGCCTGGACTATGGACCTTACCAAGCCCCGCCCAGAAACGCCCCTCGACAGTCCCACGTGGCTGCATGTCTCACAAACAAAGCCGGCGAGGCTTAGTTTCTATGTGTAAACATGGCGTCTTTCGTTTCAACTGACTCTCTACGAAGTATTTCTGGGTCGATTAGTGTAGCCTTTCTGCCGGATTTTCAAAAAATATCAGCCACGACAATGGACAGGGGAACCAACAAGTTCATGTCATCTTTTTTGGATGAAATCAAGGTGTTTGAGCCACGCGATGCCTCCAACGGACAGCAGGCAAGGTGGCGATGTGGGCACACGTACTACTCTGAGCTCTATTCGTGCAGCCCTCAAACAGCTACATAAACTGGCCCTTTACACATAATTTCATCCTCAAGGTGGACCCGAACATCCACGCTCTAAAGTAAGGAGAAAAAATTAGAGTTTTTATGAAAGATGTCGGCCGTTAATGAGAAAGATTTCCCTAGTCTGAAGAATGCTAACGCTGCTAAGCTAAACATGCATAACTATGCTGCTGCTGCTAGTGCTGACGCACCGATGGAGACGTCAAAAAATGTCTCCGGTACAAGACGGCAACTAAACGCGACTCCAACCAAACTCCCACCTGCTAAAAAACAAGCCACTGAGACCGAGATCTCTTTAGCTGCCGTCTTAGCAGCCATTAAAAGCCTGGATAGCAAGGTGGACGACTTTGGAAAACAGCTAAAAGAAAATTCTGACTTGTTTTCCCGCATCACTCTTGTTAATGCACAGTATTCAGCCACGCGCCTAACCCCTCCTAACCTCCAGCGGACTGAATACTGACCAGCTCTCCGTTTCACGGGTCCGAAAAGACTCTAATTCCTGGGTATTACCGCAAATAAGAATATAGAGAACTTTTGTTTAAGCTGGGCGCAGCAAGGCAGTTCATTAACATTAGCATTTCATGGGTGTCACAGAGATAGAAATCCTTCCCCAGCTTTCTGTCTCACACACACACACAGCATTTAGCTGGGGATTCATCGCTATAGCAACAAAATCCAGAGAAAGGCAGAGCTGCTGGTTTGGACTACAAACCAGCAGCCATAACTGCCATAACTGTAGTTCTATCTATGGCCAAGACTCAGTTAAAACAGAGGCCTGAGCAGCATGTCAGAACTACAACATGGCGGAACTACTATAGAGGAGGAGTTGGCTGGTATTCTGAACTACTTGTGCTTTGAGCATTATGATTTAACCTGATCACTATTACACATGAAATTAGTGTGGCAATTTCAAATGAAGCTTTATTGAAGCTTATTGAAAATTTTCAA
>NW_015113866.1:426728-432824 GCF_001443285.1 Poecilia latipinna | reverse complement strand
CACCCTTTTTCCCCCCCCCCCAACAATTTGCCCCTCAACAAAAAAGCTTTAAAAAAAAAAAAAAAAAAAAAAAAAAGCAATTTACAAGCTTCAGACATAATGTAGTCAGAAATAGTAGAAATAAATTAATTGCTTTCACCCTACTTGGGAAGGACACTCCAGAAGGTCAACTGGAACCTGTTTTTTTTTTTTTTACCTATTCCAGAAATATTGATTCATGTTTTTTGTGACTGATAAGAAATCCAGTTGGACTGGAAAACCCTGTTGTCTTCATATTTCATCAGTTAGATTATAATTTAAGATGATGAATTATTTCGACATAGCTATCATTTTCCATCATTGTGTCTCCCATAAAGAAGTCACCAGTACAATTAGTATCGTAACAGCTCCAAAGTCTAATGCTACCACCTCCATACTCCATACCATTTCCTCTTTGCTTGGAGGCATCACTTTTGAAGCTGGGGTTTTCCTGTTAGTGTGCAACCTTCCAATACATGCTAAAATAAAATTGACTTTAATAATAATGGACAGTAAAATTACTGTTCAAGCAGTCTCCAGTTTATGCCAGGGCGGCATAAACTGGCACCTTAAATGTAGAGATCTTTAAAATGATCTCGACATTTTAAAGAAAAGGTGATCATTTCTGATGACTTAATTATCTTTTCATTCCGATGAATGCTGCAGGAAAAGGCTGTGAAGACAAAGACATCCCCTCCTGAGTAATGCCACCATTTTGATGTGTAGCTCTCTCACTTTTCTCCACTGCTGCACAAGAGATCCACATTTCAAATGCCAGCAGGCACGCAGGAGCTGCAGGGGGAACTGGCAGAAGGGAGATATTGTGGGAGGGCTGATTCGATCAAGCGGCAGGCAGCCCGACTTCTCCCCACCCCGCTCTTCGCCATCCATCTCTCTTCCATCGAGCGGGGGAATAAAAGTGACAGAGTGCAATCACTGTCTCTTATCTGCCAATGAGGAGAATAGGTAGGGATGAGATTGAGCGACCGGCTGACTGTGGCATGTCGGTTGTATCATCCTTATTGAATTATGACTCGGCAGGACGTGGGATGTCATGAACAGGGCTGGGCCATGGTTAGATATCACAGGCATGGGTTTAGTATGAGTTGACAGGGCAGAAAAGCAGCTGTAATGAAACCAATCTGTATGGACCTTCACAATGTCTTTTATTAGGTAATAAAATCTGAAAAGTATTGGTCTCTCGATGTTGAAAAAGATGAGATTCAGAAACAGATTGTACTGTTAGAAATGCTGAAAAAGTCCACAACTGCAATAACCAGAGCATAAGTTTTAACTTGTGGTAATTTCATTGAATTTAAGCAACACAAGGCAATTTTATTTCTAGGCTTTAAAGGCTCCATGTCTACAGTCAGATTTCTGGCCTGAGCAGGAGTTTCTAGCTGGAGCTATGTGCTGACTCTTGATTGTTCCTTGATAGGTCCAAAATAATTACTTCAGTCTTGTTTTTATTTAGCTGGACAAAATTTTAAATAATTTACCCAAGCAAGCCAAGATATAACCAAAGCAAACTAAAACCAAACAATTGTTGCAGCCTCAGCTAATTGCCAAGGGTAAAGCATCAACATTTTAACAAAGCACTTATGGATTTAATGCATTTAATAAGCTAAGCAGATGTTTTTTGTTTGTTTGTTTGTTTTCCTATTTGAGAACTTCACAATACTCTCAAATAACATCAGTCTCAACAGTGGTCTGGTGCTGACTCACTGTTTAAGTTTTCTGTCTTCTCTGTTGACTTGAACTATGATGTGCTCTTGTTCCTCAGCCAGGAGTTGTAATTTATCTTGAGCCCAAAACTCAAATGTTTCATCATTTAAGGGCAAAATTATTTTTGAAACAAGAGATGTCAGATGTCAAATTTCCATCTTCGTCTGATATACAAAACAAACTATCTTTCCTAGTTCTGCAAAGAAAGTAGGAAGGCATACTATATGTTTTGTGAAATAGTGATTATATGAATCCATTCACCATTTTTATATTCATAAAAGTATACAATTAAAGAATGTGCAGCGTTCTGAGGCTTCTTATGCATTCCCATTCTAGATAGGGCTCTAAAGGCTGGTTTTGTGTCAAGAAGTGCATTTTAAAATTACTTGTCTGCTTCAAACATTATGGAATGTATATTTATATTTTAGTTTCTGTCTCCAAAATGTGATGACACTTGTCCTTTAAATATTTGCATGTTTAATTTGCTGGTAATACGTATTTGTCTATCTTAGATCCCACAGTCGTGTTTTTTTTCTCACCTATGATTAGAGCTACACTAAAAGCAGTCACTTTTTTTTTGGTACCGTAAATATATCTCTTTTTTTTTCAAAGTGGATGACAGCTGTGTGATTCAGCAGCGTGGTTCTTTCATTGTACTGTGCAAAGTTAAGAGACAAGGGAAATGAAAAGAAATGGCTGAAAATCAACTTCAAAGCGCCAACACATCAATGGGAAATGTTCTTCCTCCTCTTCCCGCAGCTGCTCCTGTTAAGGGTCAACATAGCGGATTATCCGTTTCCATCGCTTCCTGCCCACTGGATCTACTAACCTGTATGTCCTCCCTCACCACATCTATAAATCTTTTCCCTTTTCTTCCTGCCTGGCAGCTCCATCTTCTCCCAATACGCCCAGGCTCTCCGCTCCACGTCTGAGCTCTCTGCCTGTGATATACTCATTCCTAATCCTGTCCATCCTCATCCCTCGCAAAGTAAATCTTAGTATCGTTGACTCAACTGCCTCTAACTCTTTCTCTTGTCTTTTCATCAGTGGCACAGTCTGCAACACACCTTACATAGCTGGCCTCACTCCCAATTTGTAAACCTTCTCTTTTTGTCTTTCTGGTACCTTTCTATTTCAAATCACTCCAGGCATTCTACACTCAATCTACCAAGAACTTAAACTCATTAATTTTCCACTTCGAAGATCCTAAACATCCCAGTGTCCTTCCTATCTTTTTAAAGCACACGGAATTCACACCATGTGTTACTAAACTTTGAAGCACAAAACCTTGGCTATGAGTCATTTGTCCATCCATACATTATCTCAACACATTCATCCTTGAAGGGTCACAAGAGGGACCAGTGGATATCTTAAGCAATCATGGGTCAAGTGGCAGGTTACACCCTGGACAGGTTGTCAGTCCATCATAAGGCAACAGAGAGACAGACAGGACAAATAACCCTGCACACACACACTCACACATCTAAGGATAATTTGGAGAGATAAATTAACCTAACACTCATGTTTTTGGACTGTGGGAAGCCGGAGTACGCAGCTTCATCCCACAGTCCAACAGTCCCACAGCCCTGACCAGGTTCTAAAGTAGATGAACTCAATCGGAGTGATAAAAACACATCAACTTATCCATGGCTGCTGGAGATTCATTCCAGCCCATTGCCACGATGGATGGATGGATGGATGGATGGATGGATGGATGGATGGATGGATGGATGGATGGATGGATGGATGGATGGATGGATGGATGGATGGAAAAGGGAAAATATGAATTGCATTTGAATTTGAAACTGATGTTTGTCACTGTTTTTTCCAAACCAAATTTGGAATCTTAACCCCCAAGTCGAAAGCTTAGCTCTCTAATGACTTATTTTAAAATTTTCTAATGTAACACATACCTACTAGTATGTATGAAACACATCTGTCTAGATTATGAACTGATATCATTACTCCTCACCCTATAAGATAAAGATAAACACTCATCTTTATCTTGTTTAACAACAATCAGTTTAACATGTAAAAAATATCAACCTCTGTGAACTGTTGACAAAATTTCTAAAGTCTAATAATATCCCACTAAAAATAGCTATGGCTTCATGATGAACAAATTTAATTTAACTAGCTAATATTACCTAAATGAATCAAGTTTTGTTTATTTTAAAAAGCTAGAAGTAACTTTGTATTGACACCAGCTCAATAGTGTGATAAGATATCAGAGGCAGTGATGGAAAGTAACAAAGTACAAGTACTTAAGTACAATTTTCGTGTATCTGTACTTTACTTAAGTAGATTTAATAATGGATACTTTCTACTTTTACTTCACTACATTTTACAGTAAGTATCTGTACTTTCTACTTCACTACATTTCTACAAAACTGTCGCGTTACTCGTTACATCCAAGTCGCATTGCTCTTTTTTTCCGTTAAAATGTGAAGTTCAGGGTTTTAAGGTGGCGCCGTAAAATCCAAGCAATGACGTGACTTAGGGTCTGTTTTCACCCACCGCCTCCCCCTTAACTCGCACGCGGAGCTCCAGACATGCGCAGTGGTTTCCTCTGAGCAGGAGAAGATGTCTGTCTGATCGTCAGTTATATAATAGCGCTGCATAAATCATAAGATATGGCAACATCTAAAATGAGTAACGCTTCGCCTCCTGTGGGGACTTCGTCCAACTTTTAGCGTCACTTGGAAGGAAAGCTTAAAGAAAGGTAAGCTCCGTGGACGTGATGCTAGCAAAGCTAGCTGTACAGAGACACATGTTGCATCTGCGATGAATAAAAGTTGTTACTCCTGCGCTGAATTATTGTGTGGAGGTGTTGACTGAGGTGTCGTAAGTATGGGACAACGCTGTGACCAAAGTCTGCATTGATATGACATTCAGGAACGATCCGATTCTTCTGGACGGATCTTTACTGATTAAATTTATTTCAGCTCTAAGTATTTAATATCTAGGTGTTTTATGGGAATGTGGATCAATTTGAGAAGCAATTTTGAAGGTAAAACTTAATTTTTCTGTGTCACGCGGGGTGCTGGTCTTGACTTGGTCTTGGGAAGGTGTTCTTGACTACAACTCTGCTACTGGCTCCTTGGTTGCATGTCCTCCCCCACCCATCTTCTTTCATCCCCTTTCTGTTGGATTTCTTTAAAAATAAATGCCACTAGTGGCAAAAAAAGTGAAGTTCATGCTATGTTGGGACAGGAGACAAGAAATTATGATGCATAGAATCACATATCTAAGTCTAAACTATGTTACAGAGTAAACACAAATAAAACATGCTTTATCTGTGACATTATTCATTAAAATGGCACATTTCTGATGTATTAAAATTAAATACGATCGTTTCACTTAATGATATTGTATTAGTGATTAGGTTATGCATTCAGCAAGTACTTTTACTTTTAATACTTAAGTATTTTTAAAAACCAGTACTTTTTTACTTTTACTTAAGTACAAATGTTAATGTGGTAGTTTTACTTTTACTTGAGTACATTTTTATCTGTGTATTTGTACTTTTACTTAAGTAAATTTTTTGAGTACTTTCTCCACCACTGGTCAGAGGTAAGATAAGTTTATTTTGTTCTGAAACAACCAGCAATAATTTAATACAGTGCTGGGTTTGAAAGATATCTATGTGGTCATTATTATGTAGCTTAGACAAATATCAACAGGAAACATTAACAGCCCACAGTTCACAAATGGCACTGACTAGTAAATACAAAACAGCTTTAATTGGAAGATATAAACATCTCTGTTGGGAGTTTCAGTCTGTGACTTACTTAATATAATGAATAAAAGTTTGCTGCACACAGTCAAATCAGAAAAAGAGGATGAGAAGGAAAAAAGAAAGAAAATCAATAGTCAAAAGAAAGGAAAGAAGGACCAGAAATAAAGAAATGACATGCACTAGCTCAGGGGTAGGCAAATCCAGGACTGGAGTGCCAGTCTCCTGTAACCTTTAGATGTGTCTCTACTTCAACACACCTGAGTCAAATAATGAGGTCGTTAGCAGGGCTCAGGAGAACCTGACTGCACTTCAGAGGTGATTAAGCTGTTGGATTCAAGTGTGTTGGACCAGGGAGACATCTAAGAGTTGCAGGACCCCGGCCCTCGAGGACCAGGATTGACCACCCCTGCACTAGCTGCAAAGGATGGACAATCGGAAGAAAACATGGCAGAGCAGTGGTTGTACTACACGGACCATAAAGAGGGACGGACAAATGAAGGAAGAATTACAAGAGGCAGACAAGGTAACACAAAGCAAAAGGGAGTTTGGTGCCACTTTTGAATAGAGATTCGCTCTTGTGGTGGACCTGTGCAGTGCCGGATACATCTACAAAC
>NW_015113866.1:422325-423229 GCF_001443285.1 Poecilia latipinna | reverse complement strand
CAAGGTAACACAAAGCAAAAGGGAGTTTGGTGCCACTTTTGAATAGAGATTCGCTCTTGTGGTGGACCTGTGCAGTGCCGGATACATCTACAAACAAGAAGAAATAGCCGGTAAGACTGAGACTGTATTATTGTGAAATCGCACTGCTAGATTGCTTACATTCTGGATTAGCTTTAGCCTAGCCACCGACTCGTTAACGCTGGTGTTGTCGGCTATAACTGAACTAATAATTGATGATTTTGATGGTTGGTATGACTGTTGTATTATGATTTTTAACTGATGGATTTTATGAAGTTAACAGTTAAACTATATATTAATTAAACATTAATTTAAACTAGGTAAAATAATAACCTAAAAGTCCCTGTTTATATGTTTGTAAAATAAACTGCACAAATTAAAGGAGAACTTGCAAAGACCATTAGGTATATGTTTTTTTTCTTAAATATTTTTTGTGACATTGAAAGGCCCATATTTAAGTTTCCTCTGAACTTTAGGGTGTCAACAACTCTAGCCTTTGTCATGTGTCCCTAATCAAAGTTTTGCACCATTTAGCAATGCAATTTAGGCAGTTTGCTCTCATCTCCCTGAAGCAGTCAGTTTGTCAAAAGGATTACAGCGTCATATCCATCAAACTCAAGTAAACAAATACAGAAACGGCTCATGGGGAAACAACTCTGAATCGCCCGGAGATTCATTAATGACAAATAATGCTGCTCTCCTCTTAAGGTCATGCTGATAAAAGGTCCTTGTGAGATTTGAGGCACTTTTTTTCTCTTGTAAAATAAGTTAACATGTATGACAGTTGTTTCAGAGAGCTAATTCATTCAGCCTTATCTAAAAACGCATAATGTAAGACACGGATCCCAAGACAAGCTGTGCCACATTGGACTGACCTTCTATTGCA
>NW_015113866.1:402317-416341 GCF_001443285.1 Poecilia latipinna | reverse complement strand
TTCTATTGCATCCTATCTCTGGAACTCCCCTCTCTCTGTGGTCAGTGGTTGGCAGTTAAACAGGGAGGTAATGAGTTTGGTTACATTACTAGAGTCACCACAGTGGGAGCTTACGCAGGTCCAGTCACACAATTTATAACTTTCCATTGTGTTTGGATGATTAAATCTCTAAGCTCTGAAAAAGAGGCGATAAAATGTTAAACTGGTTGTGCCTGTCATAAATGTGGAATGGTACATGGTCCAAATCATCTTTAATTTATTTATTTAAACTCCAAAAATGTCTTTTTATTTCCTTTCAACCTCAGTACATAGTCAGTTATTAAATGAATTGCTAATTAACCAATTATTTAAATCGGCCAAAAAGATTTCTGTTTAAAGAAACCCAGATTGCATCGGGTAATTGACTTCTAGCACTACCAGTGTTTTATGAGATCTTAGCTATTGTTTTAAGTCAAAATATTAAACAGTTTTTATATTCTGTTTGAATGTTAATGTAATTTATGTATACAGTGTTTTAGATAAATGACCACAGATATAAAATAAACCTTAACTGTTTTACCTCTCCTAATTAGATCAATATTTACCCAAATTGCATATGGTTCGCAAAAGAGTGTAAACGAACTCTGGTTTCACATCAAGGGAAACGGGAGAAGCTCTTTGTTAACTGCAGTAAGAGGTTGATTAGTAGCAAAGAAGATAGTGTTGACCCAGAGAATGTGTAATATCCACCTCTCCTCATTCTGTGTAACGTCTGCTCCTCATCCTCCTATCTACGTGGGTCTCAAACTCATGCATACATGCATGTTTTAACACATAAAAAGGTGTCCGCAGCTCTAATTAGACTGCCAGGATGAAAGAGTTTGTCCTCTTTGGGTAAAGTGATACCAATTAATGAAACTTGCATGTGACTGTCTCTGTCCACCAACCCCCCCCCAACACACACACACACACACACACCCCTATTTCCCTTCAGCCCACAGTCGCCCACTCACCCCACATGCACCTTGAGGTGACAGCCCCACTGTCACATCATGGCAGCTTGACTCTTTCTTCAGGCTCTTGGTGAAGGAACAAAAGCAGCAAATAAACAAAACATCACAGGAAGGGAAGTGGCAGCAGAAGGATGATGTGGGTGAAACATATTACATGTTCTCAGGTTTTTTTTTCTTTTATTCGAGAAGACAGTGGTTGTGATATTAAAACTTATCTCGCTGATGACACTGGATGTGGTGAAAATGAGAATTCTTTATGAAGAGTTAATCCTTGACAGCGTGTTGATTTTTTTGTCACTTTGTGTCCGTCTTTCTGTTTCTACAGATTAATACTTTTTTCTTTCCCTGTGAGAACCGCTGTCAGTCAAATGGAGTTCACTTCGTGTGCCGGCTTCTCACTTTGATTTTCACTCGACGTCCCTGCAGGTGGAAACTCCGTTTTTCATGTAAGCATGCCAACTGTCATACCTAATGACCACACAGAACAGACAAATATAATCTGAAACTGTTACTTTGTGGACATGAAAGACAAATAAAAAAGAAAACAAAACATGAAGTTGAGTTAGATAGGATTTTTTTTGTCACTCTTTATGTTTGCTGACTTTTAAACAAGCACATCGACCTCCAATCACGTAGCCCTGACAACAGAAAAACAAAGGTGAAACAAAAACCTAAGTGTGATTAATTCACCGTGGTGCACAGAGTCAAAGTCAGAGTTTCCAGGGTCACAAAGGTTTTTTCATTTCTACCTAGAACAAACACCCAGGCAGATTTTAATGACCAACTTGATCTGGAGAACGTTGAGTTTTAGTTTAAACCAAAACAAAACATTTACTCTTTCACAACAAAACATTTACTCTTTCACATTTTTGTTTTACTTATTATACCCAACATCACAAAAGAGGAAAAAAAAGTCTCTGTATTTTATAATAGAACTATCATCACTGTGTATTTAAACAAGTTATGAAAGCCCAGATTATATCAAAACCAGCCAAGTCTCTGATTGGTTAGCTTACGACAGTTAAATGCAGCCACAGGTAGGAGTGTATTTTTGGCAACACCTCAAAAAACTTCCCTATGTGACATCCTGGAAAAATCTAAAGAATCAAAATATATCAAAAAAGTGTTTGTAATTAGCAGCAGATTATCTGCGCTTTCAGATAAAAAGGAGGTGAATGCAACTCTAACAGACATTAGATAATGTTCTCAGTTCTACATTTGAGCTCCATGATTGTGTGGAAGAAAAGCACTTCAATCTGAATAACTTATTGAATTTAATTTAATGGATGCAGTTTCATCCATCTATTGTCTTCCATTATTAAGTTGAAGTGGGAACACGTCCAGCAAATACAGCCCAGTCTGGCCTTTCCAGAGGAACACTCTCCAGGTTAACTAGAGAAGAATTTTTGATAAAATTAAAGTCTTTCCTAACCAAAAACTTTTATTTTTTTATATTATACAATTGCTTTCCCTGCTCAGTATTAAACTAAGGATGTGATATTTTATAAAAAAAAAAATATATATATATATAGTTTGTTTTTTATTTTTTGTAGGAAATTGATTTATAAATGATTGCAGACCAGGCTGAACAGTGGCGCAGTTGGTAGAGCTGTTTCCCTGCCGTTCTCCTAAATGTCTCGCTGGACATAGGCACCAGCATCCCTCCCAAGCCCACTAAGGACAAGGGTGTACAGAAAATGGACGGATGATTGCAGACCCAAAACTTGAAAAGGATAATTCAACTCTACAAGTTTAATTTTAGTTGATTGAAAAACAGCCTATTTGCAGCAATAAGAACAGGATTTCTTTAAATACACTTACTTTATTTAATGAATAATATAAAAGCAGATTTGGGTGCACCGAAGTTTGCTTTTGAATAAATAACACCAGATATTTACTCACCAGATATATGTGATCTTATTTCCGAACAATTCCATTATAAGGAAATTTTAGTTGTCCATAATAACTTGCCATCTGCATCAAATGTTTGTGCAGGAGGGCAACATTTGTCATTCAGATATTGCAGGTGGGAGCTGCACAAAATCCATCGAGGGATCACAAATGGCACTTTGGACACTTTCTGATTTAGAAGAATCCCAAAATGCTCACTCCCCTTAAAGTTCTTCCAAGATGTTCTGAGTCTGCCACCTGCGTTTCCTCCCAGTGGGAGACTCAGACCACCATAGCTGACTCTTTTAGTTGCAGAATGGCAGTAGCTCTGGTACATGTTTGGCCTGGATAACACATCTCCTTATTGGAGATTGTTTATGTTTTGGAAACTCATCTTAACCAATTGTATCCTTGATCTTGTTCTTTTTATCATGTCCACTTTCTCACAAGCTGAAGTAGGGCAAAACCAGATACACCAGTAATTCCAGAGCTGTGGCTCTTTATTTTATCCACAAAGGATAAAATAACATCTGCGATGCTCCAGACAAGGTAACAGTTGGAACATCCATTTCCTTTCTGTGTAACCCTCACCCATATACTTGAACTCCACTCAAGGGAAAAGCTCACCCCTAAACCCAGTTGGAGCAGTTCATCTTTTCCCGGTTCACAAGCGTGACATCAGACGTAGTCGAGCTGAATCTCATCCAAGCCACTTCTCAATATGCTGAAAACCATTCATGTGGATGCTGGATGTGCTGGCATGCAAAGTGTTTCTTTTCAAGAACTCACGTGTGCTGTCTGCTCTTTTTTCATAATCTATTTTGGAATTCAAAAAAGTGAAGTATCATCCAGACTGTGATCTATGATGCTTCACAGGAAAGGAAACTTAGAGAAGGTCATTGAAATCAGTAATTTTATGTTATTTACCAGTAATCATGGCAAAATAATGGATAACTGGAAACATAGTGGATTTTTTTTTCTTTTACTGCAGTTGTTTTTATCAGTGTGTGTTGTGATTTTGTGGCAGTGTTTTTAGTCATGGAGACGCATTGATAGATACAGAACATATTTATTCACAGTAATTCATGGCTATGATACTGAAAACATAAAACCTAATGCGTAATAGGATAATTATAAAAACTACACTACAGAATTGCTTTAGTTTTTGTATTTTTGTCTGCTGGATTTGAACAGGACTGTCAAAAGAAAAAAGAAAGACATCAAGTGAACACACATGAAAAGTACTTGAGTGGGAGCCGAAGAGTGTGGATAGAATACTGACAGCAAAATATTAAAGAAGATCAAAGTACACTACTTTTTTGAGTAACAGTCTCTCCGTAGATGTATTTGACTCAAAAATATTCCTTATATCTCATTAGTTGTAGTCAGAACATTTCCTTTTGTTGTTCTCAGACATAATGTCAAGATATTGACGGAAAAGTGTAGCTTAAAACAATTACTGCTGACATTTTTACGTGAAAGTGATGAGGGTTCTATATTTATTTGTAATTTATTCATATTGGTGCAGAGTTTTGACAGTTGTGGGAATAAGGTGTAATTTCCAACAGTGACAGCAGCTCCCTCTCTGTTGCAGATGATACTTGTGATGGTTTTAAATGTCTTTATTAGACCAGACAGTAAATATCTGTGATTTGACACAGAGAATGATCAACAGAGAGGAGTGTCTCCTTCTCACTGGCTCTCTGTTATTTTGTTCCCTCGACTGCTGGCCTCTGTGCAGCTCCCCTGTTCAGAGCTCATTTTAAGGCAAGGCATGTAGCATAGTTACAGGCCTGATGGTATCCCTTCCCTCATATAATACTTAAGCAGCTGTAATAAAGCCTTTCGCTACTCACCGTGTACATCTGCAAAAACTGGGACTATTTCATGTTTCTGTATAATTTTCTCCAAATCCCAAGCCTGAGCTGCAGAGCTGGATTCATTGTATTTTTGATAACTGCTGTCCTTGTATTGCACCTTGCTTAACTGAGGGTCAGCTGCTGAGATGGAGAAAATAAAGGGAGCATGAGATTGGAGGGAAAAGCACTTAAAAGGTGCTGAAAGTTTTAATAGAAAAGGGGAATTGATAAGAATGTAAAAAAATATATATATATAAAGACAGGTTAATTGGACTGCTACACACACATCTATTAAATATTAAATCAAGTTAAAGTTGAGGGAATAAAAACTGAAATTGATGATGAAACAAAAAGTATGATGGGTAACACTTAAAAATGTATAGAGTATATTTTTTGATAAAATATATTCCTAAAATAACTTAAGGGAGAAGACAGACATGGTAAACTTGGATTAAACTGCATCTGATACTGACAATGATTTATTGAGGTGCAATATAAAAAAATGTAGTTTAGATACAATGCTCTTTTAATTGACTGAATAGTTTCACCAGTGTTGTATGTGTACAGACTGCAACCAGTTAAATGTAGTCAGATTAAGATTTGAATTTTGATATTTTATTTAATCTACCTGGGAACATGTCAAATACTTGGGGAGAGGAATCCAACATCAGACTCATTATAAAGGTTTAATGGAAGATAAGAGCAAAGTTGAAGTTGTGGGAACAATGGAGACGAGTAGCAGCAGATGAAGGTTTGGGAGCTGACACAACTGAATCTAAAGACAGAAAATTCAACATTTAGAATCACCGCAGCAAGACTGAAGTTTTCTTAGCAAATTCAGAGGCCAGGACTAAAAATATCACTGAATCGGAAAACTGGCAATGAGTGGGTGTTGAGCATGGGTATTTATGGAGGGTGGTGATTGGAAGCAGCTGCACCGAGGTCCCATCCCTCAGATGCTTTTGTAGCCAAGGAGGAGAATGCCCAGCGAGTTGGCCTCCCGGGTTGAAATAAATATAAAAAGGCTTCTCTGGTGTGGATGTATTTCTGAAATAGGATGATGATGATAGAGAATATAATAATAGATTCAACATACTGGAATTAATTGGCATACTTCAGCTATTATAATATTGTCTCTTACTTTGCTTTGCTTTGTATATTACAAGCATCAAAATAAAAATCAGAAAAACTTGGATTGTTCCTGATAGAGTAAGTTACATTTGCAGAGACGTTTTAGTCTGTTATTTTTCATAGAGCATCTGCTTGCAGCACAATGTTCACACTAGTTTTATCTATATTGAGAAATTAACTCAGTTCAGTTCTTTATTGCCCCACATGTGGGGAAACTAAAATCACTCATTCAAAATGTTTTTGTGTTGATAAGAAATAGTTACAATAGTCAATTGGGAACTTTGGAACCAGATTGCAAACTATCATCTTTAAATGGAATGTGACTCCATGTTTTTAAAATTACTTATTGTCATATGGTGGGGTTGTTGGTGGTGAGGAGAGACGCTGAGAACCCAGGTATGGTGAAGATAATGAATTTAATGGTGAAAATAAAGCTCAGCAGTCCATACAGGCAGCACGGCAGAAACTAGCACACAGCTAAGTACCGGTAGCAACTGAATCATAGGACTAGACACGAGAGCTGACACTACCAGGACTAAACAGTTCTACTGGAGCGCAAGTAACACAAAAACTGAGACGTTAGACAAACCAGGACTTTACAGTTCTACTGGCGAACTACGACAACAAACGACGATAGACAAGGACCCGACGAGGAACACAGACAACAGGTGGGTTTAAATACACACGGGGTAATTAAGGGAACGAGACACACCTGGGGAGTAATCAACGGGGAGGACAGGACAGAGACTCACAGGAACACAGGACTGAACACAGAGAAACTCAAAACTAAACACACAGAAACACGGAACCTAACACTTATCTCCTTTGAAAAGAAATGGGAATGCCTATTATGATATATGTATGTTTCATAATTTCAATATTCATTGTTTTTATGGCTGTACAATACATTTCCTTCTTGATGAAGACCAGGTTATGTGGAGACAAAGGTTTATTGCTCAACATTTTAGTATTCAGCAAAATGTGCAGATGACACCCCTTGTTAAATGTAACGCATTGTACTCATATGATACATGGTTCCATATTTTACCGTAAAATGCAGCAAGAGCTGCCACTTTATCTTAAAATAAAAAAGATTATTAAACTACAGTCAATTCTAAGTCAAGAAGGTGTCCTCATTTACAGCTTAATGAGCTGTTCAATAGATCTTGACTTCTAATGCTAATTTATTAAATTTCTTAGTTCATTAACTTTGCTCACATTCCATTTATGAAAATTATTTCTCAGCTGTGAATTTTATTTTCAAAAAAGGAGCAACATAACAAAAAGACCCAACTTTTGCGCCGCTTGCCTACGTCTCCACTGTTCCCTGAATTTCAACTCCTGAGCAGTGATTAAATTGTGCCTCTCAAGCGATCGCTCCAATCACACAGTTTTGACAGGTTTTAATTGACTTTTCCCTCACTTTCTGTCATTTGAAATCTTGGAGGGATTGGAGGACTGAATATTAAAAAAATACTTTCCTTCAGGAAATTCACTGAAATGTGGCAACTTTTGGGGTGGAAAAGGGACTTGGTCATAAGAACAAGTTCAACTTTTTCAAACATTTGCTGTTTTTGAGTGTCAGAATGCTTTTTTTTTTTTTTTTTACTCTGCAACAGTAAATACTGGAGGATTCTCCAAGTAGTAATCCTAGGAGTCATGTAAACCACCAAGCTAATCTCATACCTCACAGTATTTGGGGCAGTGTTGTAAAGACAGCTGCCCTTCCTTAAAGCACTTCATCCTGCCTCACCAGGTTTCTGCTTGATGTGAATCGATGCTATTTTAGAGGCCAATCTTGATAAATCTGCTGTGATAATCTGTCCGTGTTATCCTCTCCTCTCCTCTTTAAACTGGGCCTTTCAACAGCCAAGATCATTTTCTGAAGTGCTGGTGAGAACAGTCCCTTTCACAATGCTTCATCCATTTTCCATCTCAGTTTCATCTTCTGCCGTGCTGCTATTTGTTTCAGTTTTTTTTTTTTTTTACAGTAACATATTTACTTTTTTGAACAGATTGTTACTGGATGCTGACTTTTGTATGAACTCCATTTCACGTGTCTCCCCCTTCTTTAACTGTCTGCTGAAATTGAAGTGCTGCCAACAGTTATCAACAGAGTTTGAAACGCTGCGTGAGGTGACTGTTTGGAAGATTATGATTGCTCATAACAATCAGCATGCCTTCAGGCGGTGCTGTATCTACTGACGCCTCATCAAGTACAGAAGGGCGAGGAAGCCATCGGGAGGCGGATGTATGCTTTATTTTTGAAACAATGTTAATGATGATGGGATGGCACTAAACATGTTTCATGGGTGAGCTATAAGAGGGAGCCATATATACACTGTATATTGTTTTTATAGCTTTCAGTGTAATAATATGTTAAAATGAAAGCAGTAAAACATCCCCTATGTTGGTGAAGTGTTTGACTATAAAGCAGGTTTCCTTAAATAAATACTTGTATACTTGCATCTAAGACATTCAAAAGTTTCATAAAGCTTCTTGAATTATTTAGTGGTTTGTCCAGTTTAAGATAACTGTATATAGGCTAAAACTAATCCATCTTTTGAGCTCAAATCAAAGGTCTAAAGTGTTTGTAACTTGTAACATATTTTATTTGCAAATGTGCTCCCAGATAAATCAACGTCCTCTGACATTTTTTTATTATCATGCATCTTCAATGTGACATTTGTCAGAATCAGCTTTAGAATCAAAATTGACTTTATTTGCCAAATTCATGCACACAAACAAGGAAGTTGACTTTGGTTGCACTTTATTTGTATTGGATACATTTACATAGAAATACATACAGTGTTTTACTTTTTGTTTTTTTTACTAAGGGCTGGTTTAGAGTCCGCCTGATAACTAACCAAGGCTGATAAAAGAAAAATAAATTAAAATGGGCAAATGATTGGTGTCAAAAGAGTGGACATTCAGTTTAAGTACCTTTAATTGGGTCTTCTGATTACAGAAGGTTTAAGTTTTGGTTTCATTAAACCACAAAGCATTTTAGCACAAGTTTGTTAAGACTTTAGCAAAGCCTATGTGTTTGCTTTAGAAGAAAATGTTTGTCTTAAACCCTACTTCTTATGCCCGAAAGTCAGTAGAATACAGGAGATTTTTTTTGTCGCACATAAAACAAATATTTGTCAGAAATCCCTGCAGCTCCTTCAGGGTTTGTTCTTAGAAACAGGTCAGTGAATACTCTGAGCAGTTCCCATCTCTTTTTTTGGATCAATTAAAAAAAAAAAAAAAAAAACCCATCCTGGCTTAGTAATGTCACCATTAGTCTGCATTTTCTCCTTTTACTGGTAGCTGTCATCATTGTGTCATGGTGTGTATCCAGTGTTGTGGATTTCTGGATTCTTTTAAGACCAATACATTTGCTTAATTAGAGACTTTGTAACCTTTCTGCAAGGTATGACTTAAGCTAAAACATGCAAATGAGCATTGGATTTTGGTATGGATTAGGATTCCTTTCTTAGTTGGTATGCAAAGCGAATGACTTGCTTTGTTATCTGATAACCTTTTCAAAGTCAGAGAAAAATGAAAGAACTCCTTATTTTGTCAATAGTGACTAACGGATCAGACTGTTTGCCAAAAATCAAAGAGGTTGAGAGGAAGGACACGTCTTTATGTAGAGATCAGAACTGGACGCAGAGAGTCTGACTTTTTATTTTTTTACTGGTTTTACAAAATATATAACCTTGGATGGATGATTCAGTGGATGGTTAATGTTTCGGGAGGTCTTGTACATTAAAAGAAAACTTTCAAAACAAGATTCATGAAAATGTTAATATTCATCCAATCTAAGTAAGCTTCAGCTGTTTTGAAATTAAAAATGTGCAAAAATGGTACATTGTGTTGCAGCTGTCATTGCAGCTTTTAAGAATTTAGTAGAAAAGCATGAAGAAGCAAATTCATATATCGAAGATATGCATGTCATGACAAAATATAAAAAAGTGTAATAATTAATTCTCAAGGTGTTTATATATTTGTCTGTTCCTTGCACTGCTAAATTCATATACATGGTTTCTATCCATGTGTTTTTTTTTTGTCCAAATATATCTTGAACATTTTGAGCAATTTTATCAACTCTTCATTTCAAAAGATCTTTAAAAAACACTCACACTCAGCAGCCTACAAAACTAAAAAGTCAGCTCCGGTACTTGGTCTGACGCAAGGACATAAAAGTGCAGGCAGAAAAAGAGAAATAATGCCTGGAGATCAAACTTGGCACAAATACAAAACATAAACAAAGCCCTAACTGAGCGGGCTTGAAGACTGCATGAAAAAAGTCCAACAGAAAACCATAAAGAGCAGAGCAGAATGAGAGCAAAGAACCCAAAGCAGGTTAAACACACATCAAATACACATCAGAGGTTATCAAAACAGAGGGGAAGAATCAGGAGGCAAAAGAGGCAATCACAGGGACAATGGGGAAAAAACAAGAGCTGTAATAAACACAGCGGTGGCTAACTGGGAACAAAATGAAGAACGGAGCTGTTTTCACACATGAACTTCAGTCCTGACACAGCAAGGATCCTCTTTGTCTATTCTCATTGCACTGTTGCAAAAACATAGTGATTTTCACACTGTATTTTCTGCATAATGCGGTGCCTCCTGCGTACTCTGAATGTATGTTTTTCTCCTCAAACCTCACTCTGGCATTTCCAACTGAGACAAATTAAATCTGTTGCCTATTTGGAAGATGACTACATGTTTACACTGATCTTTTTTTGCATTGTCTTTCAGTTGGATTATATGCAAAAGATCCAGATGACAAAAAAAACAGTCGCTGAAAGAAACAAACTGCAACTATTTCTTCATACTTCTTGTCAAATAGAAAAACTTTTATGTTTACATTTGCATGAAGCAAAATGTCTTCTTCTGTCAGAACACATACTCCTAACTGGAAATGACAGCGAGAGCACAGGAGGAGAAACATGAGGCAGTATGAAATGTTACATCTGCAGCACACAGAGAAAGTCACGGGAGATTGTTGACTCCTTCTGTTTTACATTTATATCAGTGTTTTGTGTTCTTCAGTCAAACTGTGCTGTTTTGATCTCTATAGAAAGCAAGAAACAAGGAGAAGGAGCACAAAACAGCCCATCAGCTAGCATACTTGTTAACAGTGAATTCATGAAATGTACTTTGTTCAATTTACGTTTTCCTTCTAACAATGCTTTAAATTGATATGCTTAAATCGGGTTGTGTACAGAAATTAAAACAGTTTAGTTTAGATGAAAATAAATTAGTTTCTGTGAAGGCTAAGGCTAACAACATGTGGAGATAGAGCTGATTCCATAATTCATTTCTGACATTTTAAAAGAAGTACGCTTTCAAAGATTTTGTTGAAATTCTTATGAATGTAACTTATGAACTTTTAAAGGATATTTGTAATAGTTATTTACAAACAAGTCTAAGGTCCCTTTGCACTGAGAACCATGTTGGTCTACAAAATGTTAGCAACAATGTTCATTCTGAAACACATGGCTACCAAACTGTTATAAGCATATCTGGGGAATGAACTGCTTGAATGAGAACTATAAGGGAGCATAAAAATCAACAAAGAAGATAAAATGCTTCTTTCTAACACTGCTGTTGGAAAAAAGAAAGGTACCTTGGTAAGTTGTGCTGAACTTGTGCATTTTCCAATGAATGTTTTGAAAGGAAAATTACAGATAAGGGTCCAGTGTCCCTGTCTGTCTAATTGAACATTTAATACAACCCTGACAGCAGTTCAAGGCTTTTTTAAATGCTGTTTGACTGGAACCAACACTTTTGACCCCAGAGTTGTTTCAAGATGACATGTTTCAACATTGCACAATTAGAATAAGCTCCATTAGGTGTAAGCTTGAATCCCTGAGAAAGACTTCAGGTCCTTTCTGTAGGAAATGCAATGGAATACAATGGAAATAGTATTACTTCGTATGAGACCTGCAGTCCTACAGAAAGCAATCTTTCTGCAGATACATTTACCTTGGTGTGACAAATTGTGTGTCACAAAAGAGTATGCTTTCATAGTTTTTAATGATTTTGATTGCCATTCGAATTTAATGCTGATGTCCTGTTGTTTTGGTGCAGTTGAATTTAGCCACAGCTTTCAGTGCAGTGGTTCTATTTATACTGGTGAATAAGGAAATAGACTTTAATACCTTAAAGTAAAACAAAACAGAAATGATTTTATTTGGACAAATGAATAGACCTTTAACGTCTCATTGGCCCTTTATTTTCTTACTCTTACTTTGTGTAATATTTGACTGTGCTTTTAATTTTGAGATCAGATTTAAAACTTACATTCAAGAGCAAAAAGTACATTCTTTACCACGTCTTGTTTGGATTAATGTGGGAGAGCTCCTACAGGGAAATCCTGAGTAACAGTTCGTCCAGCGTATCCTGGGTCTGCGTCTGCTTCTCTTTCTAATGAGACGCGTCCAGAGCCCCTCACCAGGAGGCGCCCTAACCAGAGGCCCCGCCCCTCCATAGTCTGCCACCTTACTGTGGGGGAGGAATTTGAGTGTCCCAATGATCTTATGAGTTAAGTTGTCAGGGACTTTATACCATAAGGTCACCTATAGCAAACAGGTCTAAGGTGAGGGATCAGACAAAGAGCAGCTTTATAAAGAGAAATACCAATAGAAGTAGCATTACTTCCTGTGGGTCTCCAGGATCCTCCCCATGGAAGAGGAAGAATGAGATGTCTTCCCATGGACTCACTACATGTGAGAGGGGCCAAAGGATCTGGTTGCATTGTGGGATTGGTGGTTGCTGAAGGCAGGGTGCTTGGCAGTCTGATCCTCGGCTGCACAGGCTGGCTCTCAAGACGTACAACTCAATCAATTATCAGCAAGTTGTACCAAATGCTGGAGCTTAATCTCTGAGAAAAAAGAAACAGCCTTTTCTTATCACAACAATGTTTGAGCTCCCTGCACAGGTTCCCAGTCCATTTTGAAATTCGGTTTAAGGTTTTACTGCAAGTTTTTTGAGAGTTTAAAAAGCATTGCACCAGCTTACCTGCCTAAACTTCTACACTCTAACACTCCAATAACAGCACTGAGGTCCACAGATCAATTGCTTTTGGACATTCCTGGGTTGAGACTAAAACCAGAAGAGACAGAACCTTTTTGGTGGCAGCCACCACTTTGTGGAAATTAGAGTTGCTGCAGCACCATTGACATGCGGTGAGATCTGGGTTCAACCAGGCAGCAGCAACAGGGAATTCAATAAAATAATCAGGCATAAAATTATACTTTTAAGACTTAACTGCATGCAGGACACATTATTTCTTGCTCTTGTTGAGACTCACGCAGACATTGATTTCAACAATGTGGCACAAGAATAACTTCATTATTAGGTCCAAATTAATGCCATCAAACAGAATGAATGTCTTTTCTTGGGTGACTCAACAAACAGTGGTACTTCAAATAATATTTAAAAAAAATAAAATGAAAGATGGAGAAAGCACATGACAAAAGAAGCTATTTGACTTTTAGCTTGCTGAAATCTGTAACATGTCTAACACCTATTACTCCCAAGTGATGCTACCTGTATGAATATGTTTGATTTCAGCTATAATGACCTGAGAACTTAGACCAGTACATAAAATAACCACTTTCAACATATCCATGGCTTTTGGTATACAAAAGAAGGAACATGTCATTACACAAAATGTGGGAACTTTGTGAGAGTTGCTATGACACGAGAATTTGTCTTACTTTGTTAGAAAATAAAGAAGTTCTTGAGTCTGTCCTTTCACTCTTTCGCAAACAAAAGTCAACAAAACAACTTTATCTGTGCCATGGTTATCCTCTTGCTGCATAGCTGACTTTTGGACAACTTTAACATTAGAAAAGCATTGAAAAAGATGCATTTTAACCTTTGGTGCATACATACCATGTAACAAAACAGGCAGAACAGAGGTGTGCGTACCAGCACTGTGACTTTAGTAAAAAAAAAACAAAAAAAAAAACAGGCTTGTTTGGTTCTTCACCAGCTTCCTGCCTTACCAGAAGAGAGTGATGTTGAGTTATTAAGCTCTGCTTATAGGGTTTCCCCTATGCCTTAAGTTAGGGGTCCCCAAGCTACGGCCCGCGGGCTGGATCCGGCCCGCCACGTCATTTGGTCCGGCCCCCTGAACAATGCTGGATCC